>NC_044038.1:137959942-138259942 GCF_901765095.1 Microcaecilia unicolor
GTGCAGTTGAAAACGTCCAAAATCGGCTTTCGATTATACCAATTTATTCGTTTTTGTGAGATAAACGTCTATCTCCCGATTTGGGTCGAAATCTAGGCGTTTTTCTCTTTCGATTATAAGGTGGATAGTGGCCTATTGCAACTATAAAGGCAGGTGAAAATTGCTCCAATAATGTTCAAACTCATAATGGCTGACAGGAGTTCTGTATGGATACCTACTATAATAGTGAAAAGTCAGATCAAACTTTTACTTCATTTAATATTTTCCTTTCAAGTGAATATTTTATCCTTTGCAGTTTGAGGATTTTATCACATCTGCTTGGATTCTCAGTTCCCATAATTATTGCAGACCTATGAACCTCCACCATCTGCATGGTTTAATCATCAAAGTCATTGAAATTTCAGTGCAAAACAAAATAATTATCACATCTCAGAATAACACAAGTATTAAAACTTCACATATGCTTCAGCAGCCCCAATTGACAATATGTAGCTCTAACCATATAACGATTCAGATGGTAAAAGTTTATAGAAATATTTTTTTATTATTTTCAAGTTTATATTATATACATCCAAATAAAATAAAGCCTGTTAAGAAAAGCGAATAATGTAAAGAAATAAAACAAAAGAATAGAAATTAAAGAAACACCACAAAAACACTGTATTACTAAAATCTGCTTTAGGATTAATATCAAGATTTTTATTATTGTACATAAAGCTTATTATGAACACCAGCCAACCTATCTGAGTTCACTGACTATTCCATATGTACCCAACAGAAGGGCCCTTTTACTAAGCTGCAGTAAAAAGTGTCCTACGCTAGTTGTACATGTGAAATTGACGCATGTTGGGCCATTTTTTTACAGCAGCAGGTAAAAGGCCTTTTTAAATGAGGCAGTAAATGGCCATGCACTAATATTAAAAGTAGCATTCGGCTATTTACTGCCTGATCCCTTACTGACAGTTATTTATTGATAGTAAGGGTTCACATGCTACTTGTGTGGTAATTAGGCAGTGCACAGCCGATTACCACTGGGAATGCCCCACGCAGTAGAAAAAAGAAATTATTTTCTATCACGGGAAACAGTGCATGCCAACTTCAGAACTACTGCCGGGTGCCCATGCTAACCTGTAGGTGGGGTCAATTTGGCATGCGCTAACCGCGTGTTAGTAAAAATGGTCCCAGAGTGTTAAGATCTCAATGGGAAAGGATGAGAAAGTGTTCTTTTGGTTAGCTCCTCTACTATGGAATGGTTGATTTCAAAGATTTTAAGTCTGTTGGAAACATTCTTTTTTACACAGGCCTTTGATACTCCTTGGGATCAGAGAAGAGAGTGCACTGATGAAACTGATGTAGGTGAGAATAGACGTATGAGCCTGGGTCTTATAACTGAGTGTGTGAGTTCTTGTCTGGTTGTGTTAGGTCTTTCCTGTCCATTTTATGGAGCTCTTTTTCTGTTCTTTTGATTTTATGATATAATATTATTTTAATTGTAAACTGCTATGTTTTTAGCCATATAGCAAATAATAATAAATATAAACAACATAAACATAAGGAGATCCAATACAGAATATTAGCGAGCAAAACTTCATCACCATTAACAGAGAAAAAGGAAAAAGCAAATGGTACAGAAGCCACTATCCCAAGACTAAATTCTAAATACAGCATTCTTATTAAGAAGGATAAAACTAGAAGGCATCTCCTCCCTTTTAGCAGCCAGGAAAGAAGATAATTAAGAGGGAAGAAAAAATTCATGCTTGATAGATCTATATTTATGACACATTTACAGGGAAACTTAGGGGTCCTTTTACTAAGGTGCGCCAAAAATGGGCAGTGCTAGTATAGGTATGTGTTTTGGGCACACATAGATCCATTTTCAGTGCACCCGTAAAAAAGGTCTTCTTAAAATTTTTTGCTGAAAATGGACGTGAGGCAAAATAAAAATTGGCGCATGTCCATTTTGGGTCTGAGACCTTACTGCAAGCCATTGACTTAGTGGTAAGGTCTCAAGCGTTAAATGATGATTACCGCCCGGTTTCTGCTGCAAGCCAGAAAATAAAAATTCTTTTCTGGTGTGCATAGTGGACGAGTGTCAAAAATGAAATTACCGCAAGGGCCACATGGTAGCCAGGTGGTAACTCCAAATTGACGCGCGTTGAGCACGTGTAGGTACCTAGACTGCTTAGTAAAAGGGCCCCTTAGGGGAAAAAAGTGCTACTACTTTATCTTTGAGTTTCCTTAGTCATGTAAGAAAACATCCTAATATAAAAGTTTGTAAAATAATATTCTTCCAATGTTTAAAAAAGCATCTACATATCCAATCTCTAACTCCTCTTAACACAAGAATAACCACCAAATTTGCAACAGATGCCAGTGCAGTATCTGAAGTTTCTAATATTTCAGAAAAGTTTAACTGTTCAGCATGAATTTCAACAGATGTTTTACCATCAGGAAAATTCCTCTTTATAAGCAAATATCTATGAAACTGGTCATATAGCTTTGTCTTCTACTTTCAAGGATTCAATCAAATATCTGACAAAAAGTCCACATGGAGACCTTAAAAGCAGATGAGGAAAATTGATCAAACATATATTAAATGATCTCACATCATTCTCTTAAGGCTTCCACTTTTAACCATAAGGTCACCTTTTGCTTAGATAAAAACTTTAATTTGGTATTGGCACTTTGGGGTTTTTACATGAAATGATGTGAAATGGTGCCTGTTTATGGTTTTAAAAATATAAACACCTACTACTAATCAATATTGGAGCTATAGGCAGTCAAAACAATCAACAATCATCTAAATGAAGACTCCTATATAATATATCTCGCGTCAATGTATGTTTAAATTTATAGGGGAAAAGCCTCAATCCCGGCGTGCGCTCCTTGTGTTGTTAAACAACGTAAGGGAGCACCGCCCGATCATCACTGGCTAAAAAACCCCTGTTTAAGTAACCCACTTCTGTTCCTATCTTTCAAAACAACTTAGATTGATGGTTACTTAGCTTCACTGCTGAAACTCTCTTAAGCAGTAAACCGGAACACAGTCGTCTGAACCCAATCCACGGGCCGTGGATTGGGTTCAGACGACTGTGTTCCGGTTTACTGCTTAAGAGAGTTTCAGCAGTGAAGCTAAGTAACCATCAATCTAAGTTGTTTTGAAAGATAGGAAACAGAAGTGGGTTACTTAAACAGGGGTTTTTTAGCCAGTGATGATCGGGCGGTGCTCCTTACGTTGTTTAACAACACAAGGAGCGCACGCCGGGATTGAGGCTTTTCCCTATAAATTTAAACATACATTTGACGCGAGATATTATATAGGAGTCTTCATTTAAAAAATATAAACATGGATGGGATTCAGGAAAATGTGACCTGGATGATGGTATAATTTTTATTAAAGTGTAATGTAATTTACCTTGTATTTTGTATGGAAATCCATTTTTCCCATACACTTTAATGGAAAATTGGATTTCAAAAATGGAGTTTGTGAAAAGTTTCCAAGCTGTAAAAGTTGGTTAACATCCCACAAGCTAACAACAACCCCACTGTAAAAACTTTGTCCTTTTTTTTTCTGTTCTCTTCTTGGATCCTATTACTTTATATTTCTGGTCGAAAGTAGAGTGTAAACATTTCAATTGTAATAGATATTAGAGATATTGTAAATTTTCTTATATTGTAATCTTCTCTTGTGAGTTGTTAAATTTGGATGAAAATTATAAATAAAATATTTAAAAAAAAACATCCCACAAGCTAGCGTCTGATTGGTGCTGCTATGTCAGATGGCCAAGCTGCAGTCCTGTTGCTAGGGAGACAGAGCTGGTGACCAGGTTACAGGAACTGAAGACACAGGAGAGACAGGACCTGCATGAGAGGTGCTCTGGCTGTGTAATATGTGTGTGTGTAAAATTGATTTGTATAGAGAGAGAGAGAGAGAGAGAGAGTAAAGGGGTGCTTGATGGTGAGAGGAACTGAAGACACAGAGAAGTACAGACCTGTGTGAAAGGTGCTATGCCTGGGTGTGAATGAGAATTGATTTATACAGGAGAGAAAACTTAAGTAAAGGGGTGCTTGATGAAAGCAGATGAACTAAAGAAACAGGAGGAGACAGACCAGTGAAAAAGGGGCTTGCCTATGTGCTAGAGAACCAGAGCTGAACCAGATCTGCTGGTGAATTAGAGTGGAATTTTGTGGAGCAGAGGAGCTGAAGGTACAGGGGAGATAGACCTGCATGAAAGATGCTCTGCCTGTGTATGTATAAGAAAGTTGTGTGAATAGACAAGCTGATAACCACAGCACACCTGGCTGGCACTGAGGGAGTGCATATGTGTTAATTTGCTAAGTGGTTATACAGAAAGGCTTGCCTGAGTTTGAAATAGGCTATAAGCTGTATAATAACCTGCTGGTAACAAGTGAAGGTGGCTAGTGGCAGTGAGTGTGCAGGAAAACTGCTGTGTTTCGCTGATCTGTCACATAGCAAAATGGTGGCCACAGTGCATTTGACTGACACTTTGAGTGTATATGTGTTAATGGGTGGATGTACTGAGGGGTCTGCCTGAGTTTGGAGTGGGCAACTGGTTGTGTAGAACCCTGTTGATAACTGGTGAATGTGGCAAATGGCATTGAGTGTGCATGAACTCTGGTGTGTTTCCACTGACCTGCTGCGGAGCGGGGTTGTGACCACAGTGCACCTGACTGTAGTGAAAATCTGTGCTGATTAAGAGATTGGATGAGACTGTTGCCCTTGGCAGAACCACTGCTTAATAGGGCATTGGTGTAAAAGGTGTGGAAATGAGAAAGTGCCTGACATCAGTGAGGTGTAAGGAATAAAAAACCGAATTTCAGTGAGCTGGAAGTCTCTTGCTGAATGATTTTGTTTCAAAAGTTTAAAAGAAGTGATTGCCTATAAGGGGTGTTTATACAAACAGAAGAGTGTTCCTCATTAGGCAGGGAAAAGTAACAAGGCAGGTTCTGCAACAGGGAACATTAATTATCTATTGATTTAATCTAGATAGGTTGGCCACAGTTCTGAAATATAACATAAATCCTTTAAAAATCCCCCAAGATAGGGAGACAGGGTTTCAATTTCTTTTAGTTAACTAGAGTACAGGTACAGAGGCTGTTGGGCAACGCAAGAGGATCAACACAGGAGCAACAAGTGCACCAACCACCAAGAAAGACCAGAGTTACCATCATACAAGAAAGTTCTACAGAGCAGCTAAGTGTTCCAGCCACCATCTCTTTCAGTAATTTAAGGGACTATGTATAATATGGGTACTTACCTGATTGCTGAGAGTAGTCATAAACCATCTGAGTCACTTTAGAAATTTGGGTTCTGAAACAAAGAATTGAACACAAAGAATCAATTCCCTTGCTTAAGTGTATGAAAACTGGTGAAATTTTGGGTAAAGAGAGGAAAATTGATTAATGTACTTATCTGATGTGTTAAGTTGTGGTTTGAACAGAAATTGTCACAGCATATGTTTTCCTGAAATTATACAAGAGTTGAAAGTTATTGTGTGTTACACTTGCTTATTATTCTGAAACATTCATTGCATTTTAAAACCATCTTGTGCAATACATTATTTAAATCCAAAAGTTAGTGTGCAATATTGTCATCATTAACATTTTGTAACATCTAAGGAAATTCATTTAACATCTTGAATTGCACACTGTATAATATACAGAATTTCCCCATCTTTCTTTGTACCTTCCCTTTTTATTTGACGCAATTCCCTCTTTAACATATAGTGCAACTCCCCCTCCAATTTGATTCACTCTATCATTGTGATATAATTTGTACCATGATAACACAGTATCCTATGATTGTCCTCCTTCCATCAGGTCTCTGAATTTCCTATTGTATCTACCCCTCCATTTAGTTCTATATACTCCAACTCTCCCATTTTATCTTTTAGGCTTCAAATTGTGTTTTTTTCCTAGCATCTACAAGCTGCTTTGAAGTTGATGGGGATAATTTGCATCTGTTCTCCCATTAAACACTCCTGGCTTTCTTTCACCATTATTGAAACCTCTTCATCAGTATTCCCTAAAGATTCTGTTTCAGTTGCATCCTTTGAGGATACTCAACACCGAACCATGCACTCCTGGGCTTTCTCCCCCATTTTAGTTTAAAAGCTAATCAACTCTTTTTTAAATGTTAGCACCAGCAGCCTGGTTCCATCCCAGTTAAGGTGGAGCCCATCTTCTCAGAATAGGCTCCCCCTTCCCTAGAATGTTATCCAGTTCCTAAGAAATCTAAATTCCTCCTCCTTCCACCATTGTCTCAACCATGCATTCAGACTATGGAGCTCCACCTGCCTCTTGGGTCCTGCTCATGGAACAGAGAGCACTTCTGATAATGTTTCCCTGGAGGACCTGGATTTCAGCTTTCTACATAAGAGCCTAAATTTGGCTTCCAGAATCTACCTCCAACATTTTCCTATATTATTGAAACCCACATTTACCAAAACAGCAGGCCCCTTCCCAGCATTATCTAAAATATTATCTAGGTAGTGCATGAGGTCCACCACCTTTGCACCAGGCAATCAAGTGACCAGGCGATCCTCATGCCCATCAGCAACCCAGCTATCTACATGCATAATGATCAAATCACCAACTGCAAAAGCTGTCATAATGCTGTATGCTGTAGTTCAAGTTTTAGAAACTATGGGGAGAAGGGGGGAGACTAATTTAATAAAGTTTGTTTTATTAAATTCTAAGTAAATCTACCTTACCTCTTTTAAACCCCCAACCTTTAAATCACCAAAGAACAGAGCCATTTTATACTGGTGAAACATGGCCATGTCGGGCATTTTTTTAAATTATTATTTATTTATCATTTTACTTAATTACATTCACATTTATCACATAAATGTAAGGAAATACAGACATGTCAGGCATTTTATGTTGAATACCTGGGAGCTTTTAATCTAATAAAGACATTGTTTATTTACAAGGTCTGCGTTATTGTTTTATTTTCCATATTGGATTTGGCGAACCAACTGCCTTGTTGTTTTCTAAAACAAGTTCTAGGAAAACTTTTAATAGAAAGGAAATACCCAGCCTATATAATTACTACTATACCTGGTTTCAGGCAGAATTGACATAAGCAGAGCCCATCTATACTATCTACCATACCTTTTTCTCCTTAGAGATTTTATGTGTGTGTCATTCTTTCTTGAAGTCAGATACAGTCCTTCATCTTCACTACTTTCATGTTATTCCATACCAACTACCAACCAGTCAAAACTTGGCTCTACCCTTGTTTGACTAACCCTCTATCAGAGAAACCTCTCATACTACTACTTATCTTTTCTATAGCGCTACTAGACGTACACAGCACTGTACACTTGAACATGAAGAGACAGTCCCTTCTTGACAGAGTTTACAAACTAATTAGGACAAACAGGACAAATAAGAGATAAGGGAATTATGAAGGTGGGAATGATAAAATATGGGTACTGAACAAGTGAGTAAGGGTTAAGAGTTAAAAACAGAATAAAAAAAATTGTCTTTTAGCATAGATTTGAAGACAGCCAGAGATGGAGCTTCACGTACCAGCTTAGGAAGTCTATTCCAGGCATATGGTATGGTGCAGCAAGATAAAAGGAACGGCGTCTGGAGTTAATGGTGAAGGAGAAGGGTGCAAAGAGAGATTTATGTAGTGAATGGAGTTCCCAGGGAGGAGTGTAGGGAGAGATAAGAGTGGAGAGGTACTGAGGAGCTGCAGAGTGAATGCACTTGTAAGTCAATAAGAGAAGTTTGAACTGTATGCGAAAATGGATAAGGAGCCAGTGAAGTGACTCTCACCCTAACTGTCCACTCCCCCTTATTTTTCTTTCCTTCACCCTCAATATCCTCTTCCAAAGCCATTTGCTCCTATTGTTTTTGGACTTCTCTAACCCTCCTGAATTTTAATAATGTAGATTTCTGTGCTATGCCTTTAGTATCTATAGAGGTATATCAAGAAATTGTAATATGTAATAATTAATTAGACCAAACTAGAATCACACTGAAAACTATGCAAGCTTCCACAAATCTAATTATGAGCTCCAGTCACATGTTTAGCTTCAGCATCACATTCCAAGGTAAACACTGCAGAACTAATAGCCTTATAATTTCATTGCTGGTTAAGAGCATGCACAATCAGGACTGAAGTAAAGAATTTATTAGGTCTTTCTACTATGGCCATGTTACTTCTGATCTAACAGTCCAACAAACCTCTCAGAGGTCTTTCTTTGAATGTGTCTAAAAATGTTAATAGTATGGGGTTTTGCTTCTATGGCAAGCTTGTTTTCAACATCACTTTAGGCCTGCCGTGTTGTTGTTTTCCATCTAACTTATAGGTTCTTATATTTTACCCTCTTTTCTTCATTTGGATCTCTTTTTTTCAGCAAGACATTCTTTTAGCTATTGCTTCTTTTATCTCACTTTGTAATCATGCAGCAATTTTGGCCTTCTTTGTGACATGAATTGTGTGTTGAATAACTCTGCTGTTTAAGACTTCTTAACATCAGAGGAAAGAGAGGAAATATCAATCAGATGAAGATTTAGTAAAATAAATCACATGCTAAGTTCTATAAACAAGTCATTAATCATGCTCAACAAGTCTCTTTTTTTTTTTTTTTTGCTCTGCAGCTTAAGACAGTTACAGCTAGGTCTAAGAAAGTATTTCAGCATGAGAAAGATATTTATGGGATTAAAGTTTCCTAAAGTGAGGTTCAACCTAAAGTTGAGTCTTTTATTTATTTATTTATTCCTGACTGTTTATACTGCCTTTAACTGTCAAGGCAGGACAGTTTACTATCTAAACTTACATAAAGAAATCGGTAGAAAAGAGCTACAATTCATGAAAAGACAGAAATCATTCATACCAAGACAGCCAATAGTGTCTATTGTCATGTTCCCAGGCTTTGAACAACCAGGCGTGAACTCTGGAACAACGTGAGCCCTTGGCCTACTGTCGCCGAGCAGCAGCAGGAGGCAAAAACCCCCAAGCTAGAGTCAGATACTGAGACAAGCTTGGCTTCACTGGGCTGGAACCAAATGCTGGAACGGACTTGGCTTGGCTTGGCTGGAACTGGATACTGGAACAAGCTTGGCTTGACTGGACTGGAACCAAATGCTGGAACAAGCTTGGCTTGACTGGACTGGAACCAAATGCTGAAATGGACTTGGCTTGACTGGACTGGAACCGGATTTCCAAACAAGCTTGGTAGAAACTGGATTCAGGATACTCAGACAAGGCAGACACAAGCAGGAAGGGAACTGGAGCTAAAGACTACCAAGGAGAAGACAGACAAGCAGGGACAGAACCCAAGTTGAAGGCTAGCAAGGCAGAGGCAAGCAGGGAGGGGACTGGAGCTAAACCCTACCAGGGTAAAGACAGACAAGCAGGGACAGAACCAAAGCTGAAGGCTAGCAAGGCAGAGACAAGCAGGATACAAAGCTGACCCACACAGACAAACAACAGAACTAAGGCTGAATCTAAGGTAGAAGGGACTAGAACAAGCAAGGCAAACCAGGCAGGAAACAAAGCTAACCCACATAGGCAAACAACAGAACAAAGGCTAAAGCTAAGGAAGAAGGGACTAGAACAAGCAAGGCAGACTAGGCTGGACACAAAGCAAACCCACACAGACAAACAACAGAACTAAGGCTAAAGGCAGAAGTGCACACAGGCACCACAATTAAGAAGACAAGACACAGAAGTGCCCACAGACACACAGAGTAGAACAAGGCAACAAGTATCTAGGCAGAAGTGCTCACAAGCACACAGACTAACCTGGGGACCTTTGGCGTTGCAAAGGCCCTGAATGAAAGTGCACCACTTCCTTATAACAGGACAGAGACAGGAAATACACAGAACCCAAAGTGAGGCTTGAAACAGGATGTGGAAACTTGACTTTGTCTTCCCATAACTCCTTATAATGTAACCCATAATTGTACTGTAACACATTGTACTTCCATCATTCACTATGTATTGTAAGCCATACTGAACCCGCAAATAGGTGGGAAAATGTGGGATACAAACGCAATAAATAAATAAACCCTACATTCTCTAGCAACGAATTCCAGAGTCCAACTACATGTTGAGTGAAGAAAGATTTCTCCGATTCATTTTAATTTACTACATTGTAGCTTCTTCGCATTCCCCCTAGTCCTAGTATGTTTGGAAAGCATAAACAGACGCTTCACATCTACCCGTTCAACTCCACTCATTATTGTATAGACCTCTATCATATCTCCCCTCAGCCACCTTTTCTCCATGCTGAAGAGCCCTAGCCGCTTTAGCCTTTCCTCATAGGGAAGTCGTCCCATCCCCTTTATCATTTCCGTCGCCCTTCTCTGCACCTTTTCTAATTCCACTATATCTTTTTTTGAGATGCGGTGACCAGAATTAAACACAATATTCGAGGTGCGGTCACACCATGGAGCGATACAAAGGCATTATAACATCCTCATTTTTGTTTTCCATTCCTTTCCTAATAATACCTAACATTCTATTTGCTTTCTTAGCCGCATCAGCACACTGAGCAGAAGGTTTCAATGTATCATCAATGACGACACCTAGATCCCTTTCTTGGTCTGTGACTCCTAACGTGGAACCTTGCATGATGTAGCTATAATTCGTGTTCCTCTTTCCCACATGCATCACTTTGCACTTGCTCACATTAAATGTCATCTGCCATTTAGACGCCCAGTCTCGTAAGGTCCTCTTGTAATTTTTCACAATCCTCCCGCGATTTAACGACTTTGAATAACTTTGTGTCATCAGCAAATTTAATTATCTCACTAGTTACTTCCATCTCTAGGTCATTTATAAATATGTTAAAAAGCAGCGGTCCCAGCACAGACCCCTGAGGAACCCCACTAACTACCCTTCTCCATTGAGAATACTGACCATTTAACCCTACTCTATGTTTTCTATTTTTTAACCAGTTTTTAATCAACAACAGAACACTACCTCCTATTCCATGACTATCCAATTTCCTCTGTAGTCTTTCATGAGGTACTTTGTCAAATGCCTTCTGAAAATCCAGATACACAATATCAACCGGCTCACCTTTATTCACATGTTTGTTCAGCCCTTCAAATAAATGTAGTAGATTGGTGAGGCAAGATTTCCCTTCACTAAATCCATGTTGACTTCGTCTCATTAATCCATGCTTTTGAATATACTCTGTAATTTTGTTCTTTATAATAGTCTCTACCATTTTGCCCGGCACTGACATCAGACTCACCAGCCTATCATTTCCTGGGTCTCCTCTGGAACCTTTTTAAAAAATCGGCATTACATTGGCCACCCTCCAATCTTCCGGTACCACGCTTGATTTTAAGGATAAATTAGATAATACTAACAATAGCTCCGCAAGTCATTTTTCAGTTCTATCAGTACTCTGGGATGAATACCATCCGGTCCAGGAGATTTGGAGTGGAGGAGTGGCCTAGTGGTTAGGGTGGTGGACTTTGGTCCAGAGGAACTGAGTTTGATTCCCACTTCAGACACAGGCAGCTCCTTGTGACTCTGGGCAAGTCACTTAACTCTCCATTGCCCCATGTAAGCCACATTGAGCCTGCCATGAGTGGGAAAGCACAGGGTACAAATGTAACAAAAATAAAAAATACTCTTCAGTTTGTAGAACTGCCTTATTACATCATCCAGGTTTACAGAGAATGCATTAAGCTTCTCCGACTCGTCAGCTTCAAATACCATTTCTGGCACTGGTATCCCACCCAAATCTTCCGGTGAAGACCGAAGCAAAGATTCATTTAATCTCTCTGCTACGACTTTGTCTTCCCTGATCGCCTCTTTTACTCCTCAGTCATCTATCAGTCCAACCGATTCTTTTGCCGGCTTCCTGCTTTTAATATACCTAAAAAAACATTTTACTATGTGTTTTTGCCTCCAACGCAATCTTTTTTTCGAAGTGCCTCTTAGCCTTCCTTATCAGCACTTTGCATTTGACTTGACATTCCTTATACTGTTTCTTATTATTTTCAGTCGGTTCCTTCTTCAATTTTCTGAAGGATTTTCTTTTATCTCTACTAGCTTCCTCCACCTCACTTTTTAACTATGCCGGTTTTCGTCTTCCGTCCTCCTTTTTTAATACATGGAATATATTTGGCCTGGGCTTCCAGGATGGTGTTTTGAACAGCATCCATGCCTGATGTAAATTTTTGACCCTCGCAGCCACTCCTCTAAGTTTTTTTTCACCGTTCTTCTCATTTTATCATAGTCTCCTTTTTAAAGTTAAACGCTAACGTATTTGATTTCCTGTGTATACTTCAAAGCTAATATCAAATCCGATCATGTTATGATCACTGTTATCGAGTGTCCCCAGCACCATTACCTCCTGCACCAGATCATGTGCTCCACTAAGGACTAGGTCTATAGTTTTTCCTCCTCTCGCTGGCTCCTGTACCAGCTGCTCCATAAAACAGTCCTTGATTTCATCAAGACTTTTTACCTCCCTAGCGTGCCCCAATGTTACATTTACCCAATCATTGGGGTAATTGAAATCATTCGGAATAAGTAGGATCTATTTTCAATAATACTGTCACACTCCTACCAGTTATGCAACGTGTTTGAGGGACACTTTTAATAAAACAACAAAAAAGGAACAAAAAAGTGGAGAAAAAAAGACCTTAGATCACTCGGCTGATCCTCGTTCTTAAAGGACAAGCCTTTTGTATAATGAGGAGGCCTTATCAGTCATGGGTCTCAAAAAAAACTCCACTTAATTACTCATGAATTTCTAGTCCCAACAAACAGATGCATAAGAGACACTGTTTTCAAATACATTCAAGCTTGGCAAGAGTACTTATCTCAATATAGGAATGCTTAGAAAGTCCAGCCGTATTCAATATGTTCTTTTGACATTCGAAAGGTCCCGACAGGGAAGCCCTGTTTCGCTAAATATAGTAGCTGCTTCAGGGGAATCTTTCACAATGTACGCAATCCCAAGCCTGTAAAATATCTCCGTCTCCAATCTCACTGGAACAGAAAATGACGGACCTGTCGGGACCTTTCGAATGTCAAAAGAACATATTGAATACGGCTGGACTTTCTAAGCATTCCTATATTGAGATAAGTACTCTTGCCAAGCTTGAATGTATTTGAAAACAGTGTCTCTTATGCATCTGTTTGTTGGGACTAGAAATTCATGAGTAATTAAGTGGAGTTTTTTTTGAGACCCATGACTGATAAGGCCTCCTCATTATACAAAAGGCTTGTCCTTTAAGAACGAGGATCAGCCGAGTGATCTGAGGTCTTTTTTTCTCCACTTTTTTGTTCTTTTTTGTTGTTTTATTAAAAGTGTCCCTCAAGCACGTTGCATAACTGGTAGGAGTGTGACAGTATTATTGGTAATTGAAATCACCCATTATTATTGTGTTAACCAGTTTGTTTGCATCCCTAATTTCCTTTAACATTTCTGCATCCATCTGTTCATGCTGGCTACATCTTGAGCACGCATCTTTGATTAGAACCCAAATATCAGCACCGACGTTTGGTTGCTATATACAGAATCCAGGGTTATATATTGTGGTTGTTCATTTGTTGTTAATGAGTTACCTTGATTATTGAAATAAGTTTGGGTCAACCTGGGAATCTGATGAAAAAATTACAAGTTATCCAGAATTCAGCAGTCCAGGTGTTCTTGGATAAGAGGAAATGTGGAAGTGCAAAGCCTTTTTTACAACAATTACACTGGATTTCTATCAAAGAATGATAGAAAACTTCTCTATGGATAGCAAAATGTATAATAATACTCAAAATTCAAATATGTTTTGCCTAAGGACCAGTTTGAGAAGATTTATAAAATTTAAAAAAATATTTATTTAAATAATGGAGTCTCAACCCTTAAGTGGACTATTTATCACTGGCTCCTATTGAAACAGGAAAAACAGCAGTGAAAAAAATCCCAACTAGGAGAAAAAACATTGCTTCAAATACTGATTTCATCTATAAATGATAGTCAAACCTTTAACAGTTTTCCAAACTGGTACTTAATAGTAACAGAGTAATATGGTAAGTGATGTAAAGTTTGCTTATTTGCAGATGATACTAAGATCTGTAACAGAGTGGACACCCCGGAAGGAGTGGAAAACATGAAAAAGGATCTGAGGAAGCTAGAAGAATGGTCTAAGGTTTGGCAATTAAAATTCATTGCGAAGAAATGCAAAGTGATGCACTTAGGGAATAGAAATCCACGGGAGACGTATGTGTTAGTCGGTGAGAGTCTGATAGGCACAGACGGGGAGAGGGATCTTGGGGTGATAGTATTTGAGGATTTGAAGGCGACGAAACAGTGTGACAAGGCGGTGGCCATAGCTAGAAGGTTGTTAGGCTGTATAGAGAGAGGTGTGACCAGCAGAAGAAAGGGGGTGTTGATGCCTCTGTATAAGTCGTTGATGAGGCCCCACCTAGAGTATTGTGTTCAGTTTTGGAGGCTGTATCTTGCGAAGGATGTAAAAAGAATTGAAGCGGTGCAAAGAAAAGCTACGAGAATGGTATGGGATTTGCATTACAAGACGTATGAGGAGAGACTTGCTGACCTGAACATGTGTACTCTGGAGGAAAGGAGAAACAGGGGTGATATGATACAGACGTTCAAATATTTGAAAGGTATTAATCCGCAAATGAACCTTTTCCGGAGATGGGAAGGCAGTAGAACGAGAGGACATGAAATGAGATTGAAGGGGGGCAGACTCAAGAAAAATGTCAGGAAGTATTTTTTCACGGAGAGAGTGGTGGATGCTTGGAATGCCCTCCCGCGGGAGGTGGTGTAAATGAAAACGGTAACGGAATTCAAACATGCGTGGGATAAACATAAAGGAATCCTGTTCAGAAGGAATGGATCCTCAGTAGCTTAGCCGAGATTGGGTGGCAGAGCCAGTGGTGGGAGGTGGGGCTGGTGGTTGGGAGGCGGGGATAGTGCTGGGCAGACTTATATGGTCTGTGCCCTTAAAATGACAGATACAAATCAAAGTAAGGTGTACACAAAAAGTGGCACATTTGAGTTTATCTTGTTGGGCTGACTGGATGGACCGTGCAGGTTTTTTCTCATCATCTACTATGTTACTACATGATGGCACATTCGTTCTCAATTCAAGCTTAAATCAACAATGACACATGATATTATATACTTTATTGTGGTCTTTCTTTGTTGATTTTGGGACATAGACCGTAGAAGTTCACCCAGCTCTGTCCTTATGTTCCAACTACTGGAGTTGCCATCAAAGCCCACTTCAGCCTATCCGAATCTGTCTTGTCATTTGTGGGACACAGACTGTAAAACTCTGCCCGGCATGGTCCTCACATTCTAAATTACTGTAGTTTGTTTGAAGCTCTCCAGCCCTTTCTAAACTGTGCAAGCCAACCCAGCACTGGCCTTAGTTGATATAGCCAGAGTTGCCATCTAAGCACCACTTGACATACAAACACATATGCAACCTTTTAAGTTTTGTTTTATATACCACTCATTTTCTAATTAGAGATCCTCTGTGTTCATCCCATGCCTTTTTGAATTCTGCCACAGTTTTTTTCTCCATCACTTCCCTCGGGAAGGCATTCCAGGCATCAACCACCCCCTCCATGATAAAGAATTTTCTGACATTACTCCTAAGTTTATCATCCCACAACCTCATTTCATGTCCTCTAGTTGTACTATTTTCCCTTCTCTGAAAATCATTTGTTTCTATATTAATACTTTTCAAGTATTTAAATGTCTGTATTATATCTCCCCTATCTCTCCTCTCTTCTAGGTCTTCCAGTCTCTTCTCATATGTCTTTTGGCGCAAGGTCCATATCATTTTTGTTGCCTTCCTCTGGACCGCGTCAAGTCTTTAGCAAGACTTTAGCAAGGTCTTTAGTAAGATACGGCCTCCAAAACTGAACACAATACTCCAGGTGGGGCCTCACCAACGACTTGCTGAGGGGTGATATATAGAAGTCTACAAGATAATGAGGAATGGAGCAGACAGACGTGAAGCGTTTGTTTACACTTTCTAACAATAATAGAACCAGGGGACATAAGATGAAGCTAGAATGTGGTAGATTTAAAACAAATAAGGGAAAGTTTTTCTTTACTTAGCGCGTATTTACTCTGGAACTCGTTGCCGGAGAATGTGGTGACAGCAGTTGGCCTTGCTGAATTTAAAGGAGGTTTGGACAGATTCCTGAAGGAAAAGTCAATTGAACATTATTAATTTACATTTTTCTTTTATTTGGGGTTTTTGCCGGGTTCTTGAGGCCTGGATTGGCCACTGTCAGAGACAGGATGTTGGGCTTGATGGACCCTTGGTCTTTTCCCAGTATGGCGGTGCTTATGCTCTTATGCACAGAGGCATCAACACTTCCTTTCCTCTGCTGGTCACACCTCTCTCTATACAGCCTAGCATCCTTCTGGCTATTGCCACCACCGTGTCACACTGTTTTGTTGCCTTTAGATTCTCAGATACTATCACCCAAGGTCCCTGTCCCTGTCTGTGCATATCAATATTTCAATATTTGAAAAAATCAAAATGCTAAAAAAACCATTCCACAAAATCATGCAATTGGAATCCAGGAATACATTTATCTGATTTATTGAGAGCTCGCTAACTTTCAGCAATATAAAGTCCTCTTCAAAAAGTCCAAAACACCACAGGTGTGGCAAGGTGGCCTGAGATTTTCTTCAGATCAGTGAGTAGAGATATTTCAAGTACCAGCCTTATCTCAATTAACCACTGATTTGACTAACAATGAAGAATGAGCAACATTTCTGGAGGAATGGAAAAATATAGCACGGTGGGAATTGCATAGTGCTTTGCTGGTAGAATACTGTATGCAAGAGATTTTTCCCAGAGGTTTATGAATGCAAAGGAGTCCTAAATTGTTTCCAGAAGTTAAGTTTGTTTCCAAGTGGAACAGCATTTTAAATCAATGTTCCTTGGATCCTATGCTTTATCTCATTCAAATATTGCACATCAAAATAGAAGATAAAAAAAGTAAAATTAATGGAACATCAAGTAAAACTTCAATCATTCCAAGATTATGATAAATCATTATCTGAATTTAATACCAAACTAGAAATTCCATAAAGAATTAAGATAAGAAATTACAGTGATTAAAAATGATTATCAGGATGGTTATGTATATCTATGAATAAAAAAACAGGAAGCTCGAGAAAGTGCTGGAGAATAGAAAACTAATTTTAATTTGTCATCTGGCTACTACAGTGAAGATGAGGATTCTAGTGAAAAATCGGGGCTCTCAGGTTGAGGCCATTATCAAGGCCATGGCAGACTTTGGGAGAACCGGGGAAAACCAGATGCTACAGTAGGGTCAAACAGACCATTAAAACCAGAGGAACAAGATGTCCTATCTAAACGGTTGTCATTTATACCATCTCAAAAACATGACCCCTTCCAACTGAACGTTGATTTGGCAAACGTTTTTAGAGCTTTGCAGTTGAAATTATATTTGATGATACAGATGTGACTAGTCACTCATATTTCATTGTTTGGAATACAAGCACCTGGTTACCCCCAGGACCGGTAGACCCTGCTATTCATACGTTTAAGAAATTAGTTTTACAAAGAGTCACACACTTAGAACAACAACCTTTTTTTCAAGCCAAAAATTTGATGAGGGTAGAAAGAGAAGCTGTGTGGACACTTGAGGAATAAATCAGAAATTGTAATTAGATGTGGGGACAAGGAGGTTCAAGATGTTTACATACAGGAAGACTTGTGACAACTTTTGGATCCTTTGGTGTATTATCAGATAGACACAAATCCTACAGAGGTATAAAAGAGAGTGGAAGAAATTTCACAAGATGGCTTGGAACTAGGTTTTCTTTCTATGAACGAGTACACATTTTTAATTATCAGAATGCAAAAATACTGATTTTTTTTTAATCTAGTTCCCAAAATACACAAGATGCTTCACCAACCTCCTGGACATCCAATAGTTTCAGCTTGTGACTCTTTAATGGATAGAACCTGTAAATACATAGGGCCCTAAGGCATGTTAGTGCACACGCTAATCGTAAGTGTGTTAAAATGCTAACTGTGTAGGCGCCTATAGGGATATTGTAGACGCGTACACAGTTAACACGCTTATGGTTAATGCGTGTTAAAAATGCTAACATGCCTATAACACAGCTTAATAAACAAGGCCCTGACAGTTTTTTACCCTTATTAGTGTAACTTTATTTACAATTATCTGGAGTGGCTGTGGGCTCCATTTGCTCCCTTGGTGACCAATTTATTTATGAGTCAGTTGGAACAGCAAGTGTATTATAAACTGGCAGGTTTTGAATCAGTGCTATGTAGGTGGTGGTTGATTGACAACGTCTTCAGAGTATGATAAAATATGGAGACAGCTTTATTAGACTTTGTAAAAGAATTGAATGACATTCATCCTACTATAAAATTATTTTAGACATGGCGCCATTTTGAAGAACTTATTAGTAAAAACATTCCTCCTCCTGACGCAGTATATCAAAACAAGGGGGTCTTTTGTCCCTTGCCAGTGTTAAATTTCTTGTGCAGTTTTGGACTATGTGAAGAGGAAATTATATAGCTAAAAGTTGAATTACAACATCAGCATTTCAAGCGGTACTTCCTAAATAGCGAGAGGTAAGACCCATTAGGCTTACCGCCGCTTAGTAAAAGGAGTCCGTAGAGAGGCATTTTTTTATATAAAATGAGCATTTTCAAAATGTTCACTTCATATCAAAATGTCCAACTTTTTGTTTCAAAAACTGCCATTTGCTAGATGTTATTTTGCTCAATGTGTCTATCTTTTAGGATCATTAAAAAAAAAAGTCATATGGAAAAACACACAAAAGCAAGCCATAGTGATATATGGGGGGCAGCATTCTTAGTAGACTGGCTACACAGACACCCCAGCAGAGCACTGGGACACCCTAGAGAGCTGCAGTGGACTTCATGTAAAAGGTCCCAGGCATACATCTCACCATTACCCTCTTATATAGTATGGTGAGTCCTCCAAAACCCACCAAAAACCTATTGTACCCAACTGTGCACCACTACCTTTATGCCTAAAGGTATCACCTATATGTAGGTGCAGTAGGTATTTAGGGCTTCTTTTAGAAAGCCACACTACCGATCCCCGGTGCTGCAAATGAGAGGAAGCCCATTTAATTCCTATGGGCTTCCTCTCATTGCCATGTGGGATCTGCTAGCATGGCTTTGTAAAAGAAGCCCTTAGTGTTTTTTGGAGAGATCATACATTCTACCACAAGAGTACCAGTTAGAATGGATATTGGCCTGGGTCCCCTTCTCTACAGTCTACTGCACTGACTACTAGACTACCTGCTTGCTGCTCTAATAGGAATGACCATCATAGCTGAATCTGTCATAGAGCCTGCTATGTACTGTTTCATTCACATCTTAGGGGACTGGGAGGAAGTCATTGACACTGGGAGATAAGAAGTGGTCATTTGGTCATTTAGGCCACCTTGTTTTCACTTAGGCATGTTTGAAACAGGTCTAGTCAAAAATTCGTAATTTTGGCCTTAGACATTTCATTTTGTGCTGCTATTGTAGAAAAATGTCTATCTTTTGGTGACACCCATGTCCCACCTAAAATGCACCCCCAACATGCCCCCTTTTTAGTGCTGCCAGTAAATGACCAATTTGTACATTTCTGCAATAAGGCCATGTTCTAATTTTTTCATTATATCACCCACTCCCTCACAGTGCCTTTAAAATCAGTCCTTTTAAAATACCCTCATAAAATTGTTATATTGTTTAACTCTAAGCTTATAACATGTACTTTCTACAATACTGTTCTCTGCACTGACTCTGTTATTAAATACAGAAGTGCAACTTTTTGAGCATGCAGGTGTGTGTTGCTCTCGGGCTGATGCAAACATCAATAGCATGCTTCTGCAGCAATGACCACCTGTTTGAAATGAAGCCCTGGATTATCCCAATTTGTCTTATTTATTTATTTATGTATTTGTTACATTTGTACCCCACACTTTCCCCCATAGCAGGTTCAATGCTGCTTACATAGTAGTAGGATTACAAAGTATAGTACAGAGAAAGCAGGTCTTACTTCACTGTAAGAAATTTGCTTTCTAAGATGGTAATATCTGTCAGAAAAGATATACACTTTTTGTTATTAAGGCAAACCACTATCTACTTAGCCTGTTATGTGGGTTTTGGAAGGAAACTTAACCATGTAATCAAAAGAAAATATGACTATTTTTTCAAGATAAGTAACATTTTAAAACACAATCTTGCTCACATTTTTAAAACTTTTCATTATGCATTGTAGTTACTACAATCCACTATAATCTAAGTGAATAGAGAAATCCAGAAATTTTTTTTAAAAAAATAACACTGTGAACCTTTTCAAATTAATGAAGTCACTCACCAAATGAAACACTACTTTATTCAAGAGTTTAGTCCCTAGATAGCCTGTAAAGTCACAACAGCTGGTTTCTTCACCAGCGGCAAACCAGATTGCAGTTATGCCTTATTCTCTCCAGCTGTTGGGCAAACTGGGCTCAACTATCCAAAGGCAGATGCCGCGTCCAGCTTTTTCACTCCTGGAGAGGAAAGAGCAAACGGGGGTCCCTCCAACAAAGTCTTTGGTAAGCAATCCACTCTAGGCCCACTGTGCTGTTCACTCTGGTCAATCAACACAATTCTGGGTTGAAGTGAAGCTGCTGTATCAATGGGGCTCAATGACGCCTCATCAACCCTGTGGACCACGCTATTCCCCACAGTCCTGGCAGAAGTTACTGCACCTCTAGCCATCTCAGCCTAAGTCCGACAAACCTCCAAGATAAGCTGTTTGGGATCCAAAAGGGAGCCAGAAGCTGGAGAGAGAAACCTAGTGGCACCTTTTCTCTTTTTCTTCACTGTAGTAGGGGAAAAGAGTGTCCCAAGCAAACTGCCTCAGAGCCCTTCAGGAGCTCAGAGCTGAGCATCCAAACCCCATGCCATATTGGTCCTTGAGATTTACCAGACATTGTGTTTACTAGTGATGAAATAGAGAACATAGTATGAAGGTAAGTTTATAAACCATTTTCACAAATGGATATGTTCCTGCCCTGTTATTCTAGGTGGTATCCATTTTTCTATTTTTTTCCTAATTTATAAAGCAACATAGACATCTATGCATTCATAAAATGTTTGCAGAAATCATGGCTAGAATGAAGGCATGAATGTTACATTTGTTCCAGACCTGTTAATCTAGATGATGTTATACAATTACCCTCCAGAAATTCACTAAACAAAAAAAATCTTTATTTATTGTTTCACTATTGTATGACACAGCTTTTGGGCGCAAGGAACATGAACGATGATGTGGAACAGAATATTACAGTTTCCATGGGGATATACTGAAGTAGGACATGATGTAGGTCATTAATGGCAGCCCTAATAAAGAACTCTTTCCAAGGCAGGTGGATTACACGGCAAAGTACAATGTAAAATGTATGCTTTAGATTGTATGCTTCCTTTGTTCCTGTACTGAACAACTATAAAACCAGCTTAAAGCAGTGATTTTCCTGGAGCTAGGAGATATTCTCATCAGATGCAGCACAAATGTACCACTGTATACTGGAATGGAAGATTAGCTTTATGGTTAGAGCACTGGGCTTAATATCCAGGAGTGTCCAGTTCAAATCCCACTACAGCTGTTTGGGACCTTGGCCAAGTCACCTACCTCTCCATTGCCTCAGATACAAAATTAGATTGAGAGCCTTCCAGGGACAGGGAAATACCTAGGGGCCCTTTTACTAAGCTGCGTAAGCATCTACGCGTGCTCAATGCATGCCAAAATGGAGTTTATCGCCTGGCTACCGCATGGCTCTTGCGGTAATTTCATTTTTGGCTGCCCAGAATTGAAAAGTCATCATCTTACCTCGGGGTCTGGCGGCAGCAGTGAAAGACGAGCAGGCTCGGCACTTCAGCCTGCCTTCCCGTCTCTCTCAGCTCTGCCTCTGGTCCCGCTCTTGCAGAAACAGGAAATGAGGGCGGGACTAGAGGCAGAGCTGAGAGAGAAGGGAAGGCAGGCTGAGGCGCCAAGCCTGCTCGCCTTTCACTGCTGCCACCGGACCCCGAGGTAAGATGATCACTTTTAAATTCTGGGCGGTATGCAGGAAGGCGAGGGGCAGGCGGAGGACTGGGAGAAGAGGGCAGGCAGCGCAGGTCGGGCTGACTTGGAGGAGAGAGCGAGAGGGAGGGAGGCAGGGGGCCTGGAACTCGGAGGGAAGGAGAGGGAGGGAGGGAGGGAGGGGGCATGGAACTTGGAGGAGAGGGAGGGAGAGAGGGGGCATGGGACTGGAGTCCTTATGCCATACACATTAATGAGCGCAGTGTCAAACTCAGAATGGCTGCGAGGCAGGAACTTGCGCCACAACTGGCCGTTGATGTCCAGACTCCTGTGCCGCTCAAACTCCATCATAACCAGCAGGGTGGCGGGAAGCGGGCGAGCACGGAGCTTGCACCACAACTCACCGCTGACATCCCAACTCCTGCGCTGCATGGAATACATCGTACTCTCTCTCGCTCTCTCACACACACACACTGTCTCTCTCACACACACTCTCTTTCTCTCTCACACACACACTCTCTCTCTCACACACACACACACTGTCTCTCTCTCTCTCTCACAGACACTCTCTCTCTCTCTCTGTCACAGACACACTCTCACCACACTCCTGTCTGTCTCTCCATATACTCTCTCACACACTGTCTCTCTCACATACTCATCTCTCTCTGTACCACACACACACACACTCCTCTGTCACACACACACACCTCTCGCTCTCACACACACACACACACTCTCTCTCCCACACACTCTCTCTCACACCACACACACTCTCTCTCTCACACACACATTCTCTCTCTCTCACACACACAATTTCTCTCACCACACAAAATTCTCTCTCAACACACACACAATCTCTCTCACACACACAGTCCTCTCTCTGTGACACACACACACTCTCTCTCTCTCTCACACACACACACACACTCTCTCTCTCTCTCTCTGTCTCACACACACTCTCTCTCTCTCACACATACACACACTCTCTCACACACACACTCTCTCAAATTTTTACAATTTATGTGTACTCTTTATCTTTTAAAAATATACTATAAATAAAAAATCACAAAAAAGAAAGATTAAAACAAAAAAACATAGATAATCTGTATCCAATACCCCTGGAGCATATTATTCATTATACACCTTTCCGAATTATTATGTATCAGGACAGCACATTTTCTCCTAACAGTTCCCTTAAAAACATAATCGCCATTACATGATAACCTTGCTAGCGCCTGTTTCATTTGTGTGAGAAATGGGCCTTTTTTTTTTACTAGTATAGAATAACCCAATGGAATTAACACCCATTATTTCTTAGTCACGTATTAAGAGACAGTAGGGTCTTACACCCTCCTTAAACATATCAAGAGAAGATAAAAACTGTAAACTATTGAATAAAGATTTCCAGAGCTTTGCTGCCTGATACGCAAACAGACACATAAAATATCTCTTCAAAATAATGCCCTTAGGGTTCAGAAAACCAAACAGGAGAGAAGTTTGAGTGTTTTGCAGTTTTCCACCTGACACATAGTGCACAAGAGATATCAAACAAGGCAGTACTAATCTATGCATTATTTTCCATAGAAAACTTCCTGATTTATTGTCCCTATTGTCATATCTTATCCCTGTGAAGCAATGATCCCTTAAAAGAATGTAACCAAAACTTTGCAAGAGCACTTGACACTCTCTATGCCTAAAGCCTACTCTAAGGGGGTCTTTTACTAAGGCATGCTCACATTTTTAGCGCACACTAAAATTGGGTGTGTGCTAAACGTTGGAGATGCTAATGCATCTTATGGGCATCTCTAACGTTTAGCGCATGTCCAATTTTAGAGCACGCTTAAAACGTGAGTGTGCCTTAGTAAAAGACCCTCTTAAGTAGCATGTCCATATAGGATGTAGGAGAGATCCACACTCACTCCTCCCAGTAACCTCATCTTCTAAAGTGGTACTTTCTTTACCCCCTAGCATTACTTTGCAATTGTCATAGGGCCTCTTTTACTAAACCGCGCTATCAATTCCCACGCAGCAAATGTGACATAGCCAGTGCCGTAGTGAGGGTGCCTGACACCCGGGGTGGGTCGCCGCTGTGCACCCCCCCCCCTAGGTGCAGAGCACGGCGCCCCCCTCCGAGCGCTCCCCCCCAAAACGCACCCTACCTTTCAGCGGGGGGCAGGCGGGAGGGCCGATCCGCCCCCAGTGCGTCGGCTCTGCTGCTTCCCTGCTTTCTCTGCCCCAGAACAGGAAGTAACCTGTTCCGTGGTAGAAAGAGCAGGGAACCAGCGAGCCAACACCCCCCCAGCACGTGCACCCGGGGCGGACCGCCCCACCGCCTCCCCCTTCCTACGCCGCTGGACATATCCCAATGGGCTGCGGTGCATTTGCTGTGCTGGAGATCACTAGCACAGGTTTAGTAAAAGAGACTCATAGTTTGGGAGAAGAGGATAGGAGGTAAGTAGAAAATAAAAGTTTTTATTTAATTATAAGGAAAAACTGTGTAGGAGCAACCAATTACATAAATAAAACAACATATTATTTTTATGTTTTTGCCTTAGATATGATAGCTCTGCTAGGAAGGAAGATGAAATTTTCCAATTAGAGAAGTAAATTAAGCAAAATTCTCAATTCCTTAACTCAACAGTTGTCAAGGTGTTAATAGTAATTTGTTTTCTTTTAATGCACTTCTGATTCAAAGCAGATCGCTACAGGTTATTACATTCAACTTTTGGCTTCGCTAAACATTGACTTCTGCTGTATAAATTTAGCTTTGTACATGATGCTAGGTATTTTCTTTCTCTCATGGCTTTCTACAGATAAATACAGTAACAGAAAAATCTGAGACTCTGTGTGGATGATATTTACACCTTCTTTTAATACTTTATTCTTCTTTGTTATAGAATTTCAGAATTAAGTATCAATGTCAAACAGTTTGGCTCTGTCCATATTTTTCATCAATTAACTCGTTTAATTGCAGTTCACAATTCTTTCCCAGAATCATCCAGGTTTTCATTAAGCACATATACCTGGACAGTTAGATTTTTTTTGTTTATTTATTGTAAAGTTTATTTATTGTAAGGTACTTTTCAATTTATAGGTAGAATTTCAAATTTAACACTTTAACATAGCCCTGGGCTTTAACTAGATCCTGCTATAGAATTTTTGAGCAGATTTGTTTAGAATATGATACACGTGTGTCGATGTGTGACCCTCAAGTTGTGTTTTGTTTTTTTATATGTGCATTACATAGAAAATGCTCCAGCTGGACACCTAAGATGCTCATTTGCAAAGAGGAAAAACATCTTAGCAGTGATACAAAGCGCCAAATGGATGTTTTTCACGGGAAAATGTCCAAGTTGTGATTTTTCAAAACTCAGATTTCAGACTGTTTTCTCCGCAGTTCATCTAGGGCCCTTTTACTAAGCCACATGGAGGGGCATAACGAATGGGATTGGCCATTTTCAAGGCCGGCCCTGTAAGCGGCGCCCAAACCATATTATCAAAACAAGATGGCCGGCTATCCTTTCATTTCGATAATACGGTTTGGAGGTAGACCAAATCTCAACATTGTGGCAGGCGGCTTAGAAATGGCAGGCATTGATTTTCAGCGATAATGGATCTAATCCATCTCAAACCTGGCCAAATTCAAGGCATTTGGTCATGGGAGGAGCCAGCAATTTGTAGTGCACTGGTCCCCCTCACATGCCAGGACACCAACTGGGCACCCTAGGGGGCACTGCAGTGGACTTCAAAAATAGCTCCCAGGTGCATACCTCCCTTACACTTGTGTGCTGAGCCCCCCAAAACCCACTCCCCAAAACTCTACACCATTACCATAGCCCTTATGAGTTTTGTGAGGCACCTACATGTGAGTACAGTGGGGGGGGGGGGGGGGGGGGTGGTTGGAGGGCCCCCATGTACCACCACAAGTGTAACAGGGAGGGGGGGATGGGCCTGGGCCCACCTGCCTGAAGTGCACTGCACCCACTAAAAACTGCTCCATGCATACTGCTGTCATGGAGCTGGGTATGACATTTCAGGCTGGTATAGAGGCTGGAAAAAAATCATTTTTAATTTTATTTTGGGTGGGGGGGGTTGGTGACCACTGGGGGAGTAAGGGGAGGTGATCCCCGATTCCCTCCGGTGGTCCTCTGGTCAGTTGGGGCAGTTTCTGGAGGCTTGATCCTAAAAATAAATGGACCAAGTGACACCGGCCAAGTGCTCGTCAGAGCCGGCCTTCTATTTTCCATTATCGGCCGAAGCTGGCCATCTCATAAACCCCGTCCTGCCTTCCACACCCTGCCAAAATGCCCCCTTTAACTTTGGCCGGCTCTGCGACGGAAAGCAGTTGAAGCCTGCCAAAATCAGCTTTCGATTAGACCGATTTGGCCGGGTTGAGATGGCCGGCCATCTCCCAATTTGTGTTGGAAGATGGCAACCATCTCCTTCGAAAATAAGCAGGATAGGCAACTATGCACATCAAATTGAAGTTACCGCCTGGTTACCGCATGGCCTTTGCAGTAATTTCAATTTTGGTGCGTGTCCGCTACGCGCATCAGAAAATATTTTTTATCTTCTGGCGAGAGGCAGCTACGCACATCAAGTGGCATTTGACGGGTGTAGACCATTACTGCCCAGTTACTGCTAGGTCAATGGCTTGCAGTAAGGTTTCAGACCCAACAAAGATGCGCAGCAATTTTCATTTTGCTGCACGTCCGTTTTTGGCAAAAAATTCAAAAAAGGCATTTTTTGTAGGTGCACTAAAAAATAATTCTACACGCGCCCAAAACACACGTCTACACTACCGCAGGCCATTTTTCAGCGCACCATAGGCAAAGGATCCTCTAAAGTGCAAGGGGGCATCTTGGGGGTGTGTTTGGGTGGGAATTAGGATATTTTCCTGGGATAATAGAACAAAATAAAAATGTTTAGGGCAAAAAGTGGGACCTTTATCTAGACCTGTTTCAATCATGATTATATCACAAAAACGTTAGAAGACACGGACCAAGAAAGGGATCTAGGTGTCGTCGTTGATGATACGTTGAAACCTTCTGCTCAGTGTGCTGCTGCGGCTAAGAAAGCAAATAGAATGTTAGGTATTATTAGGAAAGGAATGGAAAACAAAAATGAGGATGTTATAATGCCTTTGTATCGCTCCATGGTGTGACCGCACCTCGAATATTGTGTTCAATTCTGGTCGCCGCATCTCAAAAAAGATATAAGGGAATTAGAAAAGGTGCAGAGAAGGGCGACAAAAATGATAAAGGGGATGGGACAACTTCCCTATGAGGAAAGACTAAAGCGGCTAGGACTCTTCAGCTTGGAGAAAAGGCGGTTGAGGGGAGTTATGATAGAGTAGAGGTCTATAAAATAATGAGTGGAGTTGGACAGGTAGATGTGAAGCGTCTGTTCACACTTTTCAAAAATACTAGGACTAGGGGGCATGCGATGAAGCTACAATGTAGTAAATTTAAATGAATCGGAGAAACTTTTCTTCACTCAACGTGTAATAAACTCTGGAATTCATTGCCGGAGAATGTGGTAAAAGGTGGTTAGCTTAGCAGAGTTTAAAAAAGGTTTGGACGGATTCCTAAAGGAAAAGTCCATAGACCATTATTAAATGGACTTGGAGAAAATCCACTATTTCTGGGATAAGCAGTATAAAATGTTTTGTACATTTTGGGATCTTGCCAGCTATTTGTGATCTGGATTGGCCACTGTTGGAAACAGGATGCTGGGCTCGATGGACCTTTGGTCTTTCCAGTATGGCAATACTTATGTACTTTTGTAAGTGCCCTAACAGACCAGCTGACCACTGGAGGGATTAAGGCATGACATTTCTTAATCCCTCAGTGGTCACTGACCCCCTCCCGTGGTATATACCAAGCTCTATGATAGCTTCAGATTTTACAGGCATTCCTATTACAGCAGCAAGCAGACTAGATGGTGACTCTCATGCAGCGTGATCTGTAGTGATGCCAGGTGGCCATATATCATAGAAGGTAGCCCATGACTCTTCCAGAACTAATTTCTGGTGTCTAAATGGCAACATCAGCCATTCTCAACTTACCCATAGTAGTCAGCCAAATCTGGGAAGCAAAAGTATGCCAAATTTCCCCAAAACATCCCAACTACCAGTAAAGTTGTGGCAACTCAACTTCCTCTCACCCAACAAATCCTCAACCACCTATTCTACCTACCATCTACCCTCCTTTTTTTTGAGTGGGTGGATAGGATAAAAATTACTCATCTGCCTCTCCAACTCATCCTTTCCACACTCTTGAACATCATCTCTAGCTCCAAACTCTCCTCCCTTCCCTGTTTCCCTCTCATTCTACTCACCTTCTCCCAACTCCAACCCCAGTTTACCACAAATAAGTAGGCTTGCACTCAGCCATATAATTGGCTCCTTTTCTATTCATTTCAGTTTACAGGGCCTTTTTAAATAGACATTTGCACTATCACCTCTTCCATTATAACTTACCCATCCTTCAAATTCACAAATAATTAAATAAAACTCTTAAGGCAGTGGCAAAAAAGCAGGCCACAGCATTATTTAGGTTTAAAGTGTGTCTAATGTCCGAGTGGGCACCCACCTAGGCAGCAGTGATCATCAGTTTGATATAACAGCTAAAGTGGAAGGCAGCCACTGAAAACTCAAAGTCCTGGATTTCAAACATGCTGGCTTTTAGCAAAATGAGGGAATACCTGAAGAGCGAGCTGACGGGATGGGAGACATGCGAAAAGTGGAAAGACAGTGGTCCAGGCTGAAAGGAGCTATAAATATGGCTGCTAACCTTTATGTAAGGAGAGTAAATATAAGCAAGTTGAAAAGGATAATAAAACTGCTTTAAGCCTGATTTGGTCTCGTGGTGTTTGTGAGTATCATTGATAAAATTCTTTTAACAGCTTGGTCCTTTGAGACAGAAACCAATAACCTTTTCCTTGTGTCAGGATCAGAACTGTTGCGCACACGGATTTTGAAAAAATCCCTTAATCAAAGTCCCCTGGGGAAATACCGTAAAAAGGGGCCAGTTCTTCTGACACTTGGAAGGCTGATGGTTTTTATTCTTAGATGTCACGAATCACATGGGACCAATTTAGGTAATTTTTTTTTTTTTTTTTTTAGTAATGAGATTTGGAGTGAGGATTCTTTTCAGTCTGGGACTGTTATAGTATAAAAGAAGTCCAAGGTCTGGGACCCACTTGGAGAGTGCGGATTCTTTTTTTTTTTGGGACTGCTAAAGTGTAAAAGAAGTCCGGGGTCTGGGACCTACTCAAAGACCATAGTCTGTGTGAGAAGACTTCAGGAATAAATAACTCCGTGTGCACGTTAAAAACAAAACAGAGAGACAGAAAACAGTTGGTAGGAATTTGGAGTTCCTGAACCCAACAGTTTAATAACCATGGGAAATTTATGTTGTAAGATTGGTTGTTGCGCATGTCTGTGTTGTTGTTTTAAGAGATCTCCAGGGCAGGAGATCCTTTACAGGGACCCAAAGTTTATGCATAAACGTAATCCAGAAAATGTGTTTGGATTTGATGGTAAATTAACTGCTGATTCATGTAAGAAATTACTACAAGATATAGAAGATTATGAGATCACTAATCCTAAGAAAGCAGGGAAGCATGGCTATAAAGAAGCCCAAGACTGGTTCCTAGAATCTTGTAAAAGGCAGAAATTAATTGAAGAAAAGTGGTCGAAAACTGAGGCACATAATGTACTAACACAGGAGGATGACCTCCTAGTAATTAAACCCCATATTCGGCCATGTCCTAATGTTCGACTTACGCCACCACCCTATTTGGAACCACCTAAGCCTAGCTGCCCTATGGAACCAGTCACTCCCACTACATCACATAAGGCTAGCCATGTTACTAAAAGTGGAAAATCATGGGGAGAGTGGCAAATTAAAAGTCCCCATGCATGGCAGATGGACGAATATGAAAATTTTCCCCTTATAGAAGTACCCAACCCTCCAGCAGGTGAACAGGGTCAGAATGACACCATGTTCGTTTACAGACCATGGTCCCTAAATGATGTAAAAAAGGCCACAGAAGGTATTCCACACCCTAAAATTAAATCATTAGATTTTGAAACTCAGTTTTGTAACTTATGTCAAAATTACTTGTTAAATGGGGTGGAAATGGAAAGAGCTTTTAGGCAAATTCTTGGTCCTGATCGGTGCCTTATCAGTGGAGACTGGCGACCCACCGATGGCAACAACAGACCACTGAACTATGATGATGCCATCCTTGCCCAAGCATTAAATCAATTAATGGCTCGTATTAGGACTAAATGTGTACCAAGGGCAAACTGGACTATTATAAATCAATGTATTCAACAAGAAGGAGAAAAAGTACAGCCATATTTTGTCAGATGAAAGGAACTCTTTGATATCCATAGTGGCATAAATCCCCTGCCCAATATGGATAATGATACACCATATGAGCAACAGCTTAAAAATGCCTTTTTAAAAGGGTGCTTACAACCTGTTAATGATTTTATTACTAAACATATGGTAACACACCACACATGTCAACTCAGCTCTTTTCTTGAATATGCTAAACTTGCAGAGACACATTTTCAAGAAAGGAAAAAACAGAAAAAGTCCAATCTTCTAATGGTAGATGAGGGTACTGGCGAAATATACCTGGCACAACCAAGCCAAACATTTAGAGGGAACCGAGGGTGAGGTAGAGTAAGAGACAGACAAATTAGAAGGGAACCAGGATGTTGTGTGTACGGAAGAAGGGACATTGGGCTCGGGAATGCAGAGATCAGAAGGACGAACCGAGTGCATGACTGAAAAGGGAGTCCCCACTGTTAGTCCAGGACAAGGGAGATGATGACTTAGAGGAAATAGGAAAGCTGAGATGGAAAACGGATGTTGAAGATGAAGAAGTACTGCTGCTAGAAAGAGTTTATAATTGCCTTGAAAGTCATGTCTTGCCTCAGATAACCCTCATGGTTGAGAAAAAAGAAATTACTTCTCTGTGTGATACTGGGGCTGGACACAAAGTTGTAAAATTTGATGATGCAAAATTAATTCCCTTATCCTCTGAGACTATTACAGTAAAGAATGTAAACAAGGTAATCTTTTTATTGGACTAATTTTAATACATTTTGGCTAGCTTTCGGAGAACAAAACCCCCTTCTCAGGTCAAGATAGAATACTGTAACAGCACTATATTGTATTGACCTGAGGAAGGATGTTTTGGTCTCTGAAAGCTAAATGTATTAGTCCAATAAAATGGTATTATTTTATTTTCTATATTTATTTTATTTCTATTTGTTAATTTGTAAAGTGGTGATTGGTTTTTGTTAGTTTTTTTTCAAATTTACATCTGCTGTCTTTATATTTTGCACAGTTCTAGGGGACATATTCTGTTTCTGTGGTGTTGCATTGTATGCAGAGTCTGGCATCTTGGGGGTTCAGTTTAATTTTTGTCTAAATAGAAAGTTTATTATTACTTATTCTATAGTGGATTAGGGTGTATCTGTGTTTGTGAAAAAGACATGGCTTTCAGTTGGCATTGACTGTGCAGGATCGACGATCTGAACTATTCATAAGTACAAAAGTAATGCCTGTCTGGTTTCGCTTTACAATAGGTGAATTGATGTTCTAGTGCTCACTATAGTGTTTAAGATGCTTTCCTTCTCCTTGTGTGATTTGTAGACATGACTGCTTAAGGTATGGTAGAATTGCTCTATAGGTCCTGAGTGTTTTGTATTCTCGGCATGCCTAGTACTAGATTTTGGAGTGGGGTGTTAAAAAATGACCGGCCCCGGGTATCAACTACCCTAGCTAGGCCACTGTTTCAGTAGTTTGAAAGGTGAGGACAGTGTCAGGCAGACTTTGACAGTATTTATCCCGCAAATGACATAATGGATTTGGATAGGCTGGAGTGGGCTTTGACGGCAACTCTAATAGTTGGAACATAAGGACAGAGCCGGGTGGACTTCTATGGTCTGTGTCCCAGAAACACTGAAGAAAGACCACAATCAAGTAAATAATATCACATTCATTGTTGATTTCAATCTTGAATTGATAATAACTTCTTCTAACTTCTGTAGACTGTTGGGCAGACTGGATGAACAACTCAGGCCTTTTCTGCTGTCACTATGTCATTTACTATGTTTAGCATAAGTTCAACTTTAAAATTCAAACACACCTCCCAATTTGCTTTGATCTGAGACTAGATGATACCATTCTAGTCCTCACCTTCCATACCACCTGGCCTGTGGTGATGGCAGATGTTCTTATATCATGGGAGTTAACCCATGAATTTTCTAGGAATTTTTCCTTTTGGCTTCATAGCAGCATCACTCTTGCTGCCTTACCCATATCAGTCAGCCTACCTGGGAGTCAAAAATATGCCAAATTTCCCCAAAACTTCCCAACTACTGCCTCAAATGCTGGCTGCTATTAGAATGTCCTCCTTTCCCCATGATATAAAAAAAAGAACTCCAGCCCATGGCCCATTCCAAATCTGCATGCACATCCCCGCTGTGATATGTGGGCAAACTGGCTGTCATCCACCACCCCATACTGGCACTCATGTTCATAATCAACAGTGCACCAAGTTCAGATGATATACATGGCAACCTCTGGGAGATGCTGTTACCCAGGAGATCTATGTCACCCTCAACCACTGGCTATACACTTACATATACATATAGGTAGCAATCAGGCTTATTTTCGAAAGAGAAGGGTGACCATCTTTCGACACAAATCGGGAGATGGGCATCCTTCTCTCAGGGTTGCCCAAATCGGCATAATCGAAAGCCTATTTTGGGCGTCCCCAACTGCTTCCCATCGGAGGCGTAGTGAAGGCGGGACTGAGGCGTGCCTAACAGGTGGGTGTCCTCGAGCGTTAATGGAAAAAAGAAGGGTGTCCCTGACAAGCTCTTGGCCGACTTTACTTGGTCCATTTTTTCTTACGACCAAGCCTCAAAAAGGTGCGTGAACTGACCAGATGACCAGAAGGAATCGGGGATGACCTCCCCTGACTACCCCAGTGGTGACTAACCCCCTCCCACCCTCAAAAAAAACAACTTTAAATTTTTTTTTGCCAGCCTGAAATGTCATACTCAGGTCCATCGCAGCAGTATGCAGGTCCCTGGTAGGGAAGGTACGTGTGTGTCAGTGGAGGCATAGCGAAAGTGTGGACGTCCTTCTTTCAAACATTTTGGACATCCTGAACTGCCCCCCCACCTCCCACAGGGACGGCCAAATTTTGAGGGAGTGGAGGAGTGGCCTAGTGGTTAGAGCACTGGTCTTGCAATCCAGTGGTGGCCGGTTCAAATCCCACTGCTGCTACTTGTGATCCAAAATCCAAATAAATAAAGGGGGTGTCAGAGGCATAGCAGGCATGGACATCTTTCTCACAGAAACATCCACATTTTGGACATCCTCAACTGCCATCACAGGGACAGAGGCATAGCGAAGGACGTCCTTCACCCATACTCTATTAAAAAAAAAAAAAAGACAGCCCTGACGAGCACTTGGACATTTTTACCTGGACTTGTATTTTCTAAGGTTGGAAATGGCAATTTATTTAAGGTTGTAGACGGCTATTATACATGCAGCTTGTCTGCATGTATGAAGTCATCTTTGGCATGCGCAGAGCAGCCACGCATAATGCCTGGCTGCTCTGCACTGGCTTCCTCTCAGGAAGGAAATCATATGCAAATTAGCTAACAGTGAGCAGTTCATTTGCATGCGATTTCCTTCATGCATGCCTGTTCCTTTCCGAATCGCTAAGGGATCGATAAGGGAAGGGCTTTTTCCGTTCAGTTAGTGCATCAGTTAGTCCACTGCAGTGCCCCCTAGGGTGCCCGGTTGGTGTCCTGGCATGTGAGGGGGACCAGTGCACTACGAATGCTGGCTCCTCCCATGACCAAATGAGTTGGATTTGGTCATTTTTGAAATGGGCATCCTCGGTTTCCATTATGGCCGAAAACCGGGGACGACCATCTCTAAGGTCGACCATCTCAACATTTAAGTCGACCTAAATGTTGGACATTTGGGCGTCCCAGACCTTATTATCGAAATAAAAGATGGACGCCCATCTTGTTTCGATAATACGGGTTTCCCCGCCCTTTCGCGAGGACACCCTCAAGAAAACTTGGGCGCCTTGTTTGATTATGCCCCTCAATGTCACCAGTGTGGCAAGCACATTATCCCATTCATCATATTTACATAATTCTCTTGATTTGGTGTTATGTTGGTGATGGCCATGATCTGTCAGGCTCTGTGCATATGTTAAGACTAGCATTATGGTGGGAGGTGAATCATGGCTCACATGGGGCCAATGTAGGTTACACAATCCCAGCATTAGGAAACACATAGCAACAGTATGAGGAGCAAGGTACCCCTTCCCAGCATTGCCCAATAGTCTAAGGGCTTCTAGAGAACACAACACTGATTTGTCTGCTGCTATTTCGTGACCTTACACTCCCTATCAGACACTATGTAGGTAGATCCAAAACAAGCTAGGCTGACATAAGTAGGCACCACTGGCTAACAGCCAAGACAGGACTGCAGGTACTGGGGAGACACAAGGCATACCCCAGTGGGTGATGTGAAAGAGTGGGATAAGGCACAGGAAAGTACATAAGAACATAAGAATAGCCATACTGGGTCAGACAGACAGTCCATCCAGCCCAGGATCCTGCTTCTAAACAATGGCCAATCCAGGTCACAAATACCTGGCAGAATCCCAAATAATAGCAAGATTCAATATTACTGATTCCAGGGCAAGCAGTGGCATCCCCATGTCTATATCAATAGCAGACTATGGACTTTTCCTCCAAGAATTTGTCCAAACCTTTTTTAAACCCAGATATGTTAACAGATGTAACCACATCTTCCAGGAACAAGTTCCAGAGCTTAACTACTCGTTGAGTGAAAAAATATTTCCTCCTATTCGTTTTAAAAGTATTACCACGTAACTTCATTGAGTGTCCCCTAGTCTTTGTACTTTTTGAAAGAGTAAAAAACCGATTCACTTTTACTCATTGTACACCACCCAGGATTCTGTAGACCTCTATCATATCCCCCTCAGCCATCTCTTTTCCAAGCTGAAGAGCCCTAATTTCTTTAGCTTTTCCTCATATGAGAGGAGTTCCATCCTGTTTTTCATTTGGATCGCCTTTCTTCAAACCTTTTCTAATTTTGCTATATATTTTTTAAGCTACGACAACCAGAATTGTATGCAGTACTCAAGGTGAGGTTGTACCATGGAACAATACATAGGCATTATAATATTCTTTATTTTCCATTCCTTTTCTAATAATTCCTAGCATTCTATTTGCCTTTTTGGCCTCTGTCACACACTGGGTAGAAGATTTCAGTATATTGTCTAAAACGACACCTAGATCTTTTTCCTGTGTGCTCACTCATAAGGTGGACCCTATCTTTACATAGCTATGATTTGGATTATTCTTCCCAATGTGCATCATTTTACATTTTTACACATTAAATTTCATCTGCCATTTGGATGCCTAGTTTTCAAATTTCCTAAAGTCATCCTGCAATTTTTCACAGTCTGCATGTGTGTTTTAACAATTTTGAATAGTTTTGTGTCATCTGCAATTTAATCACTTTACTTGTCATTCTGATGTCCAGATCATTTATAAATATGTTAAATAACACCAATCCCAGGACAGATCTCTACGGCACCCCACTATTCACCCTCTCCACTGAGAAAGATGGTCATTTAAACCTACCCTCTGTTTTCCATCCATTAACCAGTCCCTAATCCATGAGAGAACATTACCTCCTATCCCATGATTTTTAATTTTCTCAGGAGTCTCTAATGAGGGACTTTATCAAAAGCTTTCTGAAACTCTACATATGTTTTCCCCTGCCCCCAAAACAATAACAGCAAGAATACAAAATCCTAATCTTTTAGAGACTACAAAACCAACCACTGATCATTCACCAAGGGGCCCTTTTACAAAGCTATGGTAAGCACTAACACATGCTCACAACAGCAAAAAATGGTATACCATAGGGTGCACCGAGGTGTCCCTCAGTAATTTTGGCATGTGTGTGTGCTACCCAGTTACTAAAAAATAAAATTTTATTTTTTGGTGCAAAACATGTCTGGGGCGGAGAGTGAGTGTGTTCTGTGCTAATCGGTTAGCACAGTTACACTGTTGCGTGCTAACCGATTAGCATGTGCTTAGTGTGTGTGCCGTTATCACCTCCATATTGGGTGGCAGTAAGAGCTCACACATTAATCTGTTTTAATGGCCATTTTACCCCAGCTGTATTAATAGGCCTTAACACATGGAAAGGACCTACGTAAGGGTGTGCTAAGCCATTTTTTACTGCTGTTTGATAAAACAGCCCCTAATTTTCTCACTAAAGGCCTCACTGGGATCTTTTAGTGCATCACTTCAGTGACATCTCACTACTGTGCTCTGTCTCTGGCACATGGTACAGTTTTAAAAGACACTTGGGCCCAGATATGTGTTTGAAGGGATGGTGCTTAGCATATCAGGAGTCAAAGCACACTAGAAAACAACTCAGACCAGAAGAATTCAAAAGTATTCAGTTGCCTAAGGCTTAAAGGTACCCTTCCTGACCCCAAGTTGTCAAAAAATGATTGCCTTTAATTACCTTAATTATTACACTACTGCCTTTCAGAAAGATAGAAACTCTGAAAGTTCTACTGGAACTGAATTGCAATATGACATTGGAACATGCATTAATAAAAATAGTAATGAGAATAATAATGTTACACTATTTTAAATAATGAATTACAATGGAATTACTACTGATCTAGAATAGATATCATTTCTTGGTTTCATGAATATTAATGTCTCCCTAATTCATGTCTAATGTTATTCCAATGAACTGAAATAGAAGCAATAATGATGTGCCAATCAAAAAGCTTTATTTTAATGAGTATTACCAGTTTTGCCACAGAGTGCAAATCAGTTATGTAAGAGTACAAAAACTAGCATTCTCATTGCACATTCAGCTGACAAATTTGCATTTTATCCATATAAATATTCTATGGGTATTGACTGTTTTTAACCACACAATTTGCAAAGTGGAAAAGCATGAATTAATATTAACATGTAATCCAGACACCATCAGTTTCAAGTAGAAATTATTAGAAATAATGGTTAATTTATTGAAAAACAAAACTTGAAATAATCACTTAGGACTCAAGATGCACATATTTTATGGAAGTGAAGACACTTGAAGTATCTATGATTAGAATAATATGAAAAGTGGGAGTAAGAGATAGTCTAAATTACAGTATAACTATACTATATTACTATAAGTTGCCATCTAGGAAGTTGCTTTCTAAACCTGTTTTCTCACCCATCTTGTATATGTGTGTTTATATTATGCTTCTATAAGCTATGCTGCTCAGAGCAAAGCTACCTGCAACGATCATAAAAGATTTAAAAGAGGTAGCTATGTTAGGAGATCTTTGTCGCATCTCCCGCGCCTACCTGCGCCCCTCCCGCCGCGGGGGGCGGGAGTCAGTGGCCACGGCGCGAGAGGACAGCTGACCAACCGCTGCAGGGGGACCGGCGCCGCCGCGGACCAGCGGCCCGGGTCGGGATCGGCGGCCGGCGACGGCGACCGCCGCCCTCGCTGGAAGGAAGAGCCGGGAAAAGACCCGCGCCGCCCAAAATGGCAGCGCTAGAACACGGGGCCGATGCCCTCTCCGTCTCGGTGTCGGAGGGCTCTGGAGCTCCGCCTCCCCCACTCCGATTGGAGGACCAGGAGATAGCTCCGCCTGGGAGTTCAGGCAGGGCCTATCAGAAGAGGCCCTGCCGACTCCCCAGGTCGGATTGGAGGAACTCGCCGTTGGGGGCGGGAAGGTGCGATATTTAACTCCGGGGCTGGCAGTCATCGGCGCTTCCGGTTTTTTGTTTCCGAAGCTGGCACAGTGGGTTCGTGTGCCTTGCTAGCCGCCCTTGCTAGCTGCCACTCAGAGACTGTGCTTATCTTTCTCAAGGATTGCTAGCCGCCCTTGCTAGCTGCCACTCAGAGACTGTGCTATTCTTTCTCAAGAATTGCTAGCCGCCCTTGCTAGCTGTCATTCAGAGACTGTGCTTATCTTTCTCAAGGATTGCTAGCCGCCCTTGCTAGCTGCCATTCCGAGACTGTGCTATTCTTTCTCAAGGATTGCTGGCCGCCCTTGCTAGCTGTCATTCAGAGACTGTGCTAATCTCCTCACGGATTGCTAGCCGCCCTTGCTAGCCGCCATCCAGAGACCGCGCTGAGATTCCCACGGAGTGCTGGCCGGCTTTGCTAGCCGTCCATCCATAGACTGTGTTTGCTGACTACCAGCCAGGCCAGCCGTCACCCCGCGGTTCCAGCAGTCCTGCTGGCCGCCTGCAGCTGGGGGCTGAACCCTTGGTGAACGGCGGCCGCCGCGGGTGAAGATTCGGGGTGCACGGCTGTCCTCTGAGGTCTTTCGGGGCCTTAGGGAACCTAAGGGCTCACCCACAGTAGAGACAGGACAATCTTTTACTAAGGCACACTAGTGTTTTTAGTGCATGCTAAACACTAGAGACGTGCATAGGAATATATGGGTGTCTCTAGCGTTCAGCGCACGCCCTAGCATGCCTTTGTAAAAGGGGCCCTTAGTCTGATATAAAAAAGAATGACAGAGGTAGCCTAGTGGTTAGTGCAGCAACCTGAGAACCTAGGGAAGTGAGTTCAATTCCCGCTGTAGTTCCCTGTGGCTCTGTCACTTAACCCTCCATTGCCCCAGGTACAAATACCTGCATATAATATGTAAACCACTTGGATTGTAACTGCAGAAAGGCAGTATGTCAAGCCCTATCCTCTTTCCTTTCTTTCAATCAATCATAAATGCATTTCCTTTGAAAATGTAATATCCCACTACAATTTACCCAAATCCCAAAATACCAGACTCCGTTTCCCTGCATAATTTATCCTATTTAAAATCCAAGATTCCACCATTATATCCCTCCCTCTACTGTTTGTACAACAGACTGCTCCCCCTTCCCTGTCCCCCCACCTGTACTACTGAATTGATTCCCCCTACCACCCTCCCTGCTCCTCTCCCTTCTCTTTCCCCACTTCCATCCTACAACACTGATCACCCCCATCTGGATCAGCCTCCCTTTAGAGGTTGCCATGCCAGAGAGACTTAAAGCACACATGCCCTTCCCCCTATATCAATGTTATGATCTTACTGGGACAAGCATGGTAGTGACAGAGTCTCGTTCCTGATTGGCTATGTCAGGGATTGGGCTGACTTCAGAGGCAGATGATGTCAGATGCCAGACCCTATGTAAGCCTGCCTCTGCTTGTATAGGACACTCTAGCGTTAATTCCCTCAGCAGTGAATCACCTTGTGATTCTCCATTTGTCTGTTCCTGTGGCACACTGTGAGTTCTCTCTCTCTCTCTGGTTAGCCTTTAACCCTTTACTTTCTGTATTTGCTGTTTGAGGTGTGAGAACTTGCTCCTTCATTTAGCTGTTCTTTTTAACTCAACTGTGAGCTGTTTCTTTGTGTGGTTAGCCTTTAACCCTTTACTTTCTGTAATTGCTGTTTGAATCTGTGAGAACTTGCTCCTTTGTTTAGCTGTGCTTTTTAGCTCAGCTGTGAGCTGTTCCTTTGTTTGGTTAGTCTTTAACCCTTTACTTTACAAATCTGTTATTTGAATCTGTTTGGGCTGCTGTTCCGTTTAGCTGTGGTTTCTAGCACAGCCCTGAGCTGCTTCTCTGTGTGGTTTCCCTTTGATCCTTTACATGCTGTTTCTGCTATTTGAGCCTATGTGAGCTGCTCTTGTCTGACTGTGCTTTTAGGCACTGTGTGAGCTATCACTTTGGGGTTGCCTTTAACCCTTTAGTTATTGTTTGTGCCTGCGTGCATGGTCTTTTGACCTTTCATTTGTGGCTGTATTTTGTGTATCATATGCTGCCTGGTTATTACTCTCTTAGGGGACCTTGTTCTGTTTCTTTCCACTAATCTAGGTGCTGGCATTGACATCAAGTTTTACTTGACGTAACTGCCCATGACTACATTTAGTTGTGTGGACGGGAGCTTGGCGTATTCTATAAACTGCACCAAAATTTAGGCATATTCTAGGTGTACTTTATAGAGTATGTCTAGGCGTATTTTTTTCAGTGCCAATTTTTTTGGTGTGATATATAGAACCTAGCTCAATGTTTATAATTGGCCTTAGGGGCATCACATTTCATACAGCATCCATCTGTAGGGAAGTCCATTTGTTTATAAAGTCTATTTGTTTATAATGAAGCTCCTGAAAATTGGTGCTTTCCACCACAGATGAACCAGCACACAAGATCCATTTGAAATCCACTATGGAATAAGTTCCAAAGTCTCAAGTTAACTTATTCACCACACCTTTACAGGGATCCTCACCAAAAGGTTTCTTCATCCCTTCATAGTAGCAGCCTAGAAGATTCTTGGTAAGCATAGGAAGTGGCTGATACTCATCGAAGACAGAGTCCTTGAAGTCAACACTGAATATTCTCAAAACACTGGACACATAGGACTAGATTCAGTAAATGCCACCCCCCAAAAAAAAGTGAGCACCGAGTGCTATTCTATAAATGGAGCTCCAAGTTGGGCGCCGTTTATAGAATAGTGCTTAGTGCAGGTATCCGCGCCCAACCGTGGGTGTGAGGATTTATGCTTGCTGAAACCTGGTGTAAATCCTTTTATGCAAATTAGGCATGGATCCCCCAAATTCTATAATAGTGTGTGCATCTTTAGTGAACACCCCTGACCCGCTCGTGCCCCTACCATAGCTTTTCCCCATTTTCAGTTGTGCACTAAGGGGGTCTTTTCCAAAGGCATACTAGCGTTTTTAGTATGCGCTAATCATTAGTGCACACTAATGGAATATATGGGCACTAACATATATTCCATTAAATGATTGTTAGCACTCAATTACTGATGCTAATTGGCTAGTTACTCAGTTAAATTTTGCATGCAAATTAGGCATGCATCCAAATTTGCATGCATAATGTAACTCCGCCAATCCTGCCTCAGTATGATGACCCGGGTTCCGGCTGGTCAGTCGTGGCAACCTTGCCGGAATTCAGTTCACAGGAAGGAGGAGGGAGAGACAAATAACTAACCACGTCCTTGACTTCCTAGAAACCAAGGATGATATTAAACTAAATTCAGGATTTTTCTTTTAACGGTTTGGGTGGCAATAAGAAGAGATTAGATTTTCAAAAACAATATAACATTTTTATTAAAACATTCTTTTACTTTGTAGAAAGAACAAGAAATCAATTTCAACATACACCAGAATTTCCCTTTCCCACTTAAATGTTAACTTTGTAACCCTTAAACCCGAACTCCCAATAATAACCTTATTTTACTTGTATTCTTTTCACAGAAACCACCTTCGTCTTTACAGAGCACTTTTCAGATAAGTATCTTCTTTTACCAATAATCAATTCCTCAAATTAGTTATAAAATATATTGTTTATCTCTTTTATAACCTTTAAGAGTTGATTCTTTGTGTATCCCTTTTTTTTGTTTTCACAGGTACTCCGTTCACTATTCCTAAGGAACAAGGTAAGTATGTATTTTTATTCCTCTTTCCCTGTCCTAATTGTCTTTCTCTACTTAAGTTTTCTCCATGTTTTCAAAAGTCACTTAGCTGTTACCGATCTTCATTTGTTGGCAGTGTAGACTTTCTTGCGGAGGGGCCCTTGTTGTTTTCTGTATGTCTGCCAGTCTTGTCCAATTGAATCTTCTTTCTAAACTTCACTCTTAAAAAACTCAAAGAATGCAAAACCCTATCTTTCCTATAAGTGGGGTTTACACCTTTCCCTGCTTCTGAGGAGTATTACAAAAACTGTGGCCAAAATAATCTATTAAAATAAAATTAAGCAAACTTCCCTTTCCTTCCCAAGCCTGTACTCTTAGTTTTTAATTCCCTAAGCTGGGAGAGACTGGCAACCCTGCAGTCCTATGCACCACACTCTCAGCATTCCATGCACAGCTCCCTATTACTGTTATTTTAAATATCCCCTTGCCACATTCCCTTCACCATTCACTCCACATTTCCCAAATCTCACTTTCTCAACTTTTACTATCACTCTCACCTCAATGCTTTCACTGCCAGCCAAACTCACTTCCTAAAACGTTTAATTTCCTTCAATTCCACACTGCCTATCCCACATCAAACAGCACATCCACTCTCTTCAATTGCCAGAACTTCTCTACAACTGCCAGCCAGCCCCGTCTCCCAGGTAACCCCTCCTTAGCTTCCCATTCCAAAACCCTTCTCAAAATTCCAAGCTACATTGCTGACTGGCGGAATGTTCGCCAGCACAAGTAATCCCCATTTTACTACTTTGTTTTTTTTCTTCTTTCCCTAACCCCATGTTACAATAACTTTGAGCGCAATATGTAGACTCTGGGGATCATGTTGGAGTTGCAAATAAGAATACCAGTCATGAAGGTTGGCAAATAAGAATACCAGTCATGAAGGTTGGGGAACTGAGGAACTGAGTTTGATTCCCACTTCAGGCACAGGCAGCTCCTTGTGATTCTGGGCAAGTCACTTAACCCTCCATTGCCCCATGTAAGCCGCATTGAGCCTGCCATGAGTGGGAAAAGCGTGGGGTACAAATGTAACAAAAATAAAATATAAGTAGTTTGTATCATATTGTAATTCAATAAGATTGCCTCATCGTCATCCACGTGGATATTATTATGTCTGGAGGAATTCTCCAGATCCTCCAATTTTTCCATCATCGATTTTACAACCACATCCATGGTGTCCAACTTGTGGCCCACTTCATGGGAAGAATCTGCATGCTCTTCCACAAGGCACTCAGTCTCTTCTACTTTTAGGCCAAGATCTTCTAGGCCACTGAGTATATCATGATGAGGGCTTTCAATTTGACAGCTCTAACCACTGCGTGTTTTTGGAGCGCATACTTTAAGTCTGACAGCATAACTTTTAAATCGTGTTTAGAAAGAGTAACATGAATCTCCCCAGAGTCAGTCCCCTAACTCTCCCTCCAAACCATGCTTTTCAACAGCCAATGCCATGGCGGTCAGATTGACACTACAACATGGCCCACTCTGCAGTTCCACATCCACCATTAGGAAATAATGTTTGATTTCATTAATTTTTTTTCCTGGACATCTCCAGTTATACTGTGAGTAGTTAGTTTTGTGACATGCACCTTTACAGGAAATGTCAACAAAGAGATGAGCTAATATTTCACTTTTAAAATGGGGCTAGGCTGGAGCTTCAAGCTGGAGCGGCTATTGATGGATGACATCAACAGAAGTTCCATTGCTGAATTTATTTATTGTACTAATCCAATCATTGGCTATGAAAGTAGGAAGAGCTAACCTTAAAGCCTATATTTATGAAGATGACATGGTTTTAATTCTTATATGTCCAGTTATAGATGACACTTTGGTGATGATTTTCAAAGCAGATGGATGTCTTAAAATAACCAAAAAATATCCATCTGCCAAAAATGTCCAAATCATGATTTTGAAAAGGTAAAATTTGCTGCAGTTTGTCCAAATAGCAATTGTTGCATGTTGTGGGTGGGTTCAGGGAAGGACTAGGGAGGGTCCAAATTTAGGGTGTCCAACAGCGATAATCAAATGGGAAGAAACATCTAAATCAAAAAAGAAAGGTGTCCTAAGTTAGACCTGTTTCACTCATATCCAGGGTATAAATAAGTGCCCTGATTAAGTAGCTGACCACTGGAGGGATTAAAGTATGATCCCCCTGCTTAATCAGCCAGTGATTACTGTACCCCTCCCTCTCCCTTGAAAGTGACACCAAAAAGGGAAACTAGGCTCCCTGACAACATCAGGTATTGTGGGTATTCTGAACACAGTCACAAGCAAGTCTGAAGGGTAGCCTAGTGGTCACTTTTTTTTTTAATCTTTAAACTATGAGCCCTCCAGAAACAAAGACATACCTACTGTACCTACCTAAATATTAAAGGCACCTACAAGCCTAAGGGCTATTGATGGGCTGCACATTTAGGTACAGTAAATATTTCCCTGTTTCTGGAGGGCTCACCATTTAAAATAACAGAGTTGCAGTGGAATATGAATTAAGCTGTTCTTTTACAGTTGCTCTGCCTGCACGAAGGGAGAAGGACTTGGTGTAAAGCTATCCATGGAGGTGTGCTCAGAGGCATGGGATAAAGACAGCTGGAAAGATAAAGTACAACCAGTAGAAGGCTAGAAAGTGCTGCTCTGTTTGCACAGGGGGTGGAGGTCTTAAGGTAAAGTTATCCCTGAGAAGGTGCATAGCAGGCATGGAGAGGGCAAAGGAAGCTGAAAAGGGATGTCAGCTGCCCTATAGAAGCCTGCGATTAGGCAAGGGTAACAAGGAAGCCAGAGGGATGTGGTCTTTGCTAGTCCTTTAAGGTGTGTGGACTTTGGACCTGGGATATGTACTCTGGAAGAAGGAAGACTCTGAAGTTACTGGAAAGGCCTGAACCAGAACAGAGGGAAGAAAAAGTCCTTTTTCCTTGATGAGGGTTTATTACTCTGTTACTGAAAACCAGAAGGAAGATTTGTCCTTCATAAGGTTTGTTTTCTCTTTATTGCTGGAAATCCAGAGGAAAGAGTGCTGGGGGAGCAGCCTGAAACCTTTGGATAATGTTCTAAGATTAAACCTGTTCAGTACTGAGGAAATAAAAATAAAACCTTATGTATTATAAACATCCTTCTGAGTTGTTATTATCGTCCTGAATGAAAAGGAAGAAGTTTGTAAATTGTAATTATCCTCCAGCGTGAAAAATAAAAAGCTTGTAACATTCATTAGAAATGAATAAATAGTTGATAGCATGGGTACAGTCTAGAGTCTGGTCCTTTATTAAAGGGAAATAAGTCTTTTGGGAGGTATGGAGGAGCATTTCTGATATGACGTCCGAGTCCGATTTTGGACGTTTTGCAAAAAATGTCCAAAATCGAAATAGGAAAGAAGGTCATTTTTGAAAAAGAAAAATGTCTATCTTTTTTTTCGAAAATACTATGGACATTTTGAGGGGCATTTTCAAAAGGTCATCCAAGTATGAATTAGGGCATCCTCGCAAAGTTGTCCAAAATCAGGTAGGTATAATCGAAAAATAGTATGGATGCTCTTAGACATTCCATTATCGCAGTGTGAAACGCCCAAGTCAGGAACATCCAAAGTATAGTAAAAAACAACGCCCATCTTCCAGAACCGCAAAAGGACGTCCCCAAGACATGTTTTCTACTTGCCAACATTTGCCATACGAAGGACAGCGGGCCTGTAAGAGGGACGTCCTTCTGCAGTTCTGTGAGAAACACGTCCTTGTTACTGTACTTTGCACTTATGAATGTTCCTTATATTTCCCGTATCTGGATGTCTGCAACTACATGCACTGTACTTGCTGAACATGCAGGTATGGGAAATATAAGGAACATACATATTTTATTATGTATCTATGAAGAGGTTTGCACGCTTGAAAATGATCCTTATAAGGAAGGTTCCGCAAGTGTGAACACATACTCATCCAGATAAGGCCCCGCACGTGTGATGACGGTCCATGCACGTCATGGATGTCCACGTACGGACCCATTATATGTGCCAGGACGTCCATGTGCTAACTCGTCCATACATGGAACTGTGCATGTAAGGACGTCCATCACGCATGAACGTCCATATAAGATGATGCACGTATTCCAACGGTTATTCACTGACAAACATGTCTTTATGGTGAGAGACAAATTTCAGCGTGGCTGAAAATCTAAGGCTAATTGAGCTGTGCCTGAGGCACCATCGTGCCCTTTTCATGCACCACCACCACCTACCTCCTAGAACTGTCTCAATACGAGCCTGGAGTCGTATAAGCAGGGCTTTTTTTGAGGGGGTACTTGGGAGTACTGAGTACTGGCACCTTTTCCATTGTCTGCTAAAATGAACCCATGGTCCCCAAGTTTTAATGAAAGAGCTCAGGCTCTACACACCAATTCTGCTTTGTCATAGATTCTGTGACTAGTTGCAGGGGGCTTGGCTATTGTGTGTGTGTGTGTGTGTGTGTGTGTGTGTGTGTGTGTGTGTGTGTGTGTGTGTGTGTGTGTGTGAGGGGTCTATCAGTGATCACCTCACCCCTGAAAGTTGGCCTGGCATTTGAGTACCAGTACCTTTTTCACTATAAAAAACACACTGCATATAAGAGATAGTTTGCAAAGGTAACTGTTTGTTCCCTTCCCCCCCCCCCCCCCCCCCCCCCCATTCTGGCCTATCAGGTCCCCCTCCTGTAGCTACACATATAAGAGCTCCCTCAGCAATGTAAGCACTAACTGCAGTCTGCATTCAAGGGTAATCAGTGAGGACTCAAATACAAATCTATACATTCATCTAGCTTCTCATACATCTGTACACAACTATGGAATGAATTACCAATCACCATAAAAACATCACACGATTTGACAACCTTCTGAAAATTATTGAAGACTAACTTGTTCAATAAGACGTATAAAAAGGATCCCCCATAAAAAAATGTCTCCTAACTACACCAGAAGTAATCATTATGAAACTGTCTTAATTTGTTTATTTTAATTGCATCCTAATTACTGATCATTATATACTGCCCTTGACCTCACTCATGCTATGTTTTATCTATTCATCCAATGTTACTCTTATATAGTGCTGGGCAGACTTATCCGGTCTGTGCCCTGAAAAGGACAGGTACAAATCAAAGTAGGGTATACACAAAAAGTAGCACATATGAGTTTATCTTGTTGGGCAGACTGGATGGACCGTGCAGGTCTTTTTCTGCCGTCATCTACTATGTTACTATGTTATATGTCATCCTTATACATCCATTATAATAATATTCTGATATTCTAATTCTGTTAACATGATTACTACGATATTTTATGCACCTTATCTGTAACAACATTCTGTAATTTTACCATTAAGGGGATTGATGTTGTAATATAATGTAAGCCACATTGAGCCTGCAAATAGGTGGGAAAATGTGGGATACAAATGCAGCAAATAGATAAATAAATATGTGCACATGCGCATTCATTAATAGAATCAATGTACTAGAAAGGAAAAACATTCTCACTTCCCAACAATACTGCACACAAATGGTACTCTCTGTCCTCATGTCCACCTCAATGACATCACCTGTACCAATGTCATGTTCTCCCCCCCCCCCCCCCCCCATCATCAGTGTTGTGCGTCTCTACAATTTGGCTGCCAAATGATTTTATGTTGTGAAGGCAAGAAGGGCCATCCCCTGACTCCTGGTGTACAAACTTGTATCTTACAGACGTTTTGGCATACGCCGGGACCTGGAGTCCCTGAGAAGGTTCCACCTTGTACGGTGGGACCACCCAGATATAATCTGAAGCGTGCAACGGAGCCTCAGGGCTCAATGTAAGTATTATAAACAGGGCACCTGTAGTCCTTTGTAAATGTATTTATTTAATAATGCAAATGTCATGTACAATTTCAGTTTCCATGTGGCTAATAGGCAACTAATAAGTCAAAACACCTCTGTCCCAGATCAAGGCCTGAGGTTGCAGCTACCCTCCCATGAGTGTGGCTGTAACTTCCAACTAACCTTCTCTTAGATGAATGAGATGACATGCCTCTGAGATGACATGCCTCACTTCTGTATCCCTCTTTCTGGGGTGGATACTGTCAGGGCTGCCGAGAAGGGGGACAGGGGGGACAAAATTCCCGGGGCCTGGGCTTCCAAGGGGGGCCCAGCGCCGCAGTCCCACCCGCCACCGCCACCGGGCCCCCTCCACCTGAACCCCCGCCAGCAGAAGTGCTGTCTTCTGACTCGTCTCTGGCGTACGCGGCCCACACAGATGTGCTCCTCTCAGCTGATCTTCGCTGTACGCTGCAGGGCTTCTGTGCGTTTGACATCCTGCACGTGCAGGACGTCAGACGCACAGATGCCCTGCAGCGTACAGCGAAGATCAGCCGAGAGGAGTGCGTCTGTGTGGGTGTGGGCCGCGCACGCCGAAGTCAGAAGACAGCACTTCTGCTGGCGGGGGGTTGGGTGGAAGGGGCCTGGCCCGGTGGCGGAGGCGGGTAGGACTGTGGCGCCGGACCCCCCTCAGGGGGGGGGGCGACAACCTGGGGGATGGCAGTGGGGGCGAGACCCATGGGGCGGGGCCGGGGGCCCGGGGGCGGCCTTGTCCCGGGCCTGGCCAAGTCTCTCGGTGGCCCTGGATACTGTTTCATGGTATTCTTGCCTGATGTCCTGCTCTTAGTGGATGTAATAGTATGATTTGAAAGTAATGTAAAGAAATAGTGCTTCCCTCCCCCCCCCAAAAAAATGGTAATCCAACCATAGTCACGACTCAAAATGCTAACATGCTGCTGAGGAATGAGTGTTCCCTGCCAACACATCTTATAGTGTACTCCTTTTTCACACCAGCTTCCAGGGTTCTCTGTCATGTCATCTCATGCATCTCACACCCCACGTGTCTAGCCCAGGGCTCACCACTGACCCCACCTTTCACCATTCCTGCCTCATGCCAGCCAGCCAGCTCCTACGCTATGCAAGCCATGTTGAATGTGTTGATCTCAAGGACAATCCTTTACATAGGGCGCCAGCAGCAGCAGGAGGAGGAGGCAGGACTGCCTGCACCGGTGGTGGAGGAGGAGGCGACAGCAGAAGGGCCAGACCTCTGACATTATACACCTCCCCTTGAGGAGGAGGGCCCAACACCACCAGCCCTCTCCACACCAGCCCCAGCACTGCACCTCCTGCAGCAACTGGTGCATAGCCAAAACCATTTGCTGCAGGAGGTGTCAGTGATGCCGCAGGCTAACGAGCAGCACTTCAGGGCAGAGAGGCTGCTCCTGGTGCTGCTCGTTAGCCTGCTGCCAAAGGCCATACAGGGAGGAGGACGTGGCCTCCCTTGAGAGACTTTGAAAAAAAATTGTAAATAGTTCTATTTTTTTTGTTTTCTTAAATACACATTTTATATTTTTGCTGCAACAGAGTGTGTGTCTCTACTTTGTGCACTACATATTATCAAATGCAGGAGTTGATGTGAGAGGCGACAGCAATCTGGGTTGCATGACAGTTGAACTGTGACAGAGAAACTTTGGTACATATGTGTCTTAAGTGTGGCCATACAGAAGGTCACCTGTTCCTTCCAAACTGTACAGCTGTATGGTAATGGGGGGGGGGGGGGGGGGGGGGAGGCTGGCTGGGCATTTCTGTTGAGGAACAGAAATGCCCATCCAGCCTCCCCCCTCTTACCATATATAATTAATTAAAAAATGTAAACCACTTTGGTTGTACCACAAAAAAAACAGTGTAGCAGTGATACGTTAAATCCATGACCTTTTACCCTTTATTTGAGTCCACTTAGAAACACTAATTCAGAGCTGTGGAATCTTTGGATTTTACTATGCTGATGAAATTCAATTAGAGGCTTATACAAACCGACTACCCACTGATCTTAGCCCTTTGAATATTTGTTTAGAAGCAATAGTTCACTGGCTATATAACAATAAATTGAATTTTAATCCAGTAAAGTCAGAAGCAATATGTATTATGGGTAAATTATCTTATGGGTGTGGGCATTCAGTCCTATTGAAATAATCTGCTACAGTTTTGGCCTGTTTGATTTACAACTTTCCTCTGGAAAGAAAATAGCATCTGCATCAAGAACAACAATTTTTGTACTTAGGCAAAACTGCTCAATCAAATCTTTTCCGAGTACAAAAGATCTTCAGATACTGATTCATCCTCTGATTCTAAACTGCCTTGATTATTGTAATTCTCTCTATAATGGCGTCAAGCTGTCTTCTCTTAAGAGATTATAAATCATCTAAAATACAGTAGTTAACCTACTATATCATGTGCATCATTTCAATCATGATTCTCCTTTTTTGGCAGGACAACACTCATTGCCAATCTCTTTTTGGATAAAATATAAAACCTTAATTCTCACACATAGAGCCTTTTGTTTTGGCAGTCCTAAATATTCATTCTCTTATGTCTGACATCTGGATGGGTGCCCACCTGGGCAATGACAATGATTGCATGATGGGGTTTGATATAAAGGCTAAGGTGAAGCCCAATCACACCAAACTCGGAAATCTAGATTTCAGACATGCTTACTTCAGTACAATGGAGAAGTACCTGAAGGAGATGCTGGCAAGGTGAGAAGAAATACATGTGCAAAAGCCATGGGCTATAAAAGAGTATGCAAGGAAAGTAAATAAAAACAAGAGAAACAAGAAACTGTTCTTCAAAGAAATAACTGCAAATATAAAATAAAAGAAGATAATGCTCACAAAATAGAGAAGAGCAGGATTCCCCCTAAACTCAAGTCTCCCTAGCACCAGACCCTCCTCAAGCCTCAAGAACCCTTTCAGCATTAAAAAAAAAAAACCCTTCTCCCACCCTCTGTAGGAGCTAATTTAAAATCAGTGGTGGTTCGGGGAATGCCCACTTGTTTCTACCAAGCTCGACACCTTTAGGAAAATAGCTTGCAAGCAGTGGTTTTCTCTTGCCCCAGAATTCAGCAACCTGAAGTACCCGGAATCCTGAAGAGTGCTAAATCCCGCTGGAAATCAAGGTACAGTAAAAGGCAAACTTTGGTGCACCTTGACAAATCCCCCCTAATTATTAATATTAATTTTAAGGTATTTTAAAATAAGGTTAGAGTTTAGTATTGACTTAATGAAGGCTAATTGTTTTATTTTAAAGTTTTTATACTGTTACTGAACTAACCCTGTGTTTGACACTGGAATTTGCTGCACCTGTAAGTACTGTACATTAATATTTATTATAAGATGTTTTATTACTACTACTAATTATTATTGTTATAAGATGTAGATATTTTAAATTTTGATATAGTTAAAGACATTTCTATTTTAGGACTAAGAAATATTGTAATTGTTTATGTTCTAATTGTTATTTAATATTTAAGAATGTTGTTTGACATTTTTTTTATTTAATATTTTAGTTGTACCCCTGACACAACCTGAGGACAAAATATGGCCATGGAAGGCTGATGTGGGCCTTCTTCACAAAAGTAGTAACAGAAGAGCTAGCAAACTACAGGCTGATAACTCTACTTTGGTGGTGGAAAAGGTAATGAAGGTAGTCAACTTTCTATAATCCAATGGGATCTGAAGCAGCATGGCTTTACTAAAGTTATATTGTGCCACATGAATCTGATGGACTTAGTTTATTTATTTATTCATGACATTTATAACCCATGTCTTAAAGTCCAACTTTAGATGTTTTGTTAAAAATGTCCACCCATTCTTGCTTCAGGCCCACCCAGTCTCACTCTGATCACCAATCAGGTTCCTAGGCATCACTTATCCTGCACAGCTGTAGTGCTCATTTGCTGAGCTTCAGCCACCTGCAACAGGAAGTGCCTCATCTGAGAGCTGGTTGCAGCTGCAGTGATGTTTTGTTTTGTTTTAATTACTAAACAAGGAAGTAGCAGTCCTCCTGTCTTGCCTGCCTCATTTGCTGCAGCTGCTCGGGCGTGGTGGGGAGGGGCTCTGCTAGGCTAGGCTGTTTTTCCTATGCTCTGCTTCTGCAGCAGCTCTGCTCTCACTGCCTGCCCCAGTGACTCAGTCTGGCACATCTTTGGTTTCTACTATTAGTGACTCTCCAGGACCTAGAGGAATCTGCAGCAAAGTCCAGAGCCTTGGAGCTACCTTTAAATAAGTGGGACTCGTCCCATGCCACTGGGGAAATCCGGGTACTCATCCAGCCCCAGACCAACACCTGGAGTCAGCAGCTGCCACAACATTGGGAGTGAAGCCTTCTCTTCCTCCCCCCCCCCCCCCCCCGGTCAACACACCGCTCTAGGAGCTAGCTTAGGCTGCTTCTCCAGCCTTGTACCACATGAACATTGATCAGGGTCTCATCCAGGGCAGTAAACGTCTGGAAGAAACTTTTTTGCAGTGCTCAGGGGACACAGACTGCAGCGTCAGAAACAGCTGATCAAGCCAGGAACTGCAATGAATGAAGGTGCTACTCTGGCGTTGAAGAACTAGATTCTCTTTGGCAGGGCCAGCAAACAACAAGGTATTTGAAGCGGCGGGGCGACGGCGGGGGAGGGTTGGTGGCGGGAGAGGGGTTCAAGGGGATTGTCGGGGGGGGGGGTCGGCGGGAGGGGGGTGTAATGTGGCGTCAGCGGGAGGGGGACTAAACAGTGCCCCCCACCTAGGGCTGTGGCCCCCACTCCTGGTGAGGTCTGGCTACGCCCCTGCCACCCACCCTTCAGCTGTTCCTCCTTTTCCTGATTACTCTCGGGAGACAACTCCCTAGCCTTGTCTAGGTTCTCCCCTGGAGGCTGCTGGGGGAAATAGTTTCTGTACCAGGGTTTTCCCCGGGGCTGCTGGGTAGTTTAATCTTTCTCCCCCCTCCATTTTCCCGTGGGGAGAAACCCTTTTCTTTTCTCTCTCTGGGGAAGTAGCAAGAGCAAGTCTGTTCTGTCTCCCTTTTCTCTTGACCCTCCTTCCTCTTCCACTTCCATTTTATCCACCCCCTCGCCCTCCTCTTCACTATATATATATATTGTAACGCTCCCGGCCGCTGGGTGATGCAGAAATGCAGCCCTCTGCTGGCCGGGGTCTCGCTTACTAGTCTCTTCGGAGTTCCCTTGTCCCCCAAGCCAAGCTATGTATTGCAATTGGCCAGGCAAACTGCTCAGCCACCGACTTCCAATCAAAGTAGTTCACTTGGTGGTAAATCCCTAGTAACTCCAGCAAAAACAGCACAGAAGCAAACAGTTCAAACCAGGGGGTTTCCTTTATCTTCCCCCTCCCTTCAGAATAAGTCCAGCAAGCACAGCACCGAAACAAACAGTTCAAAACACAAGGGGTTCCTTTATCTTCCCCACCTCCGCATATTCTTCAACTAAGCTCTCTTCAGGCTCCCTGGTACTTGACTTCAGGGCAATCTGTAAAAGCCTTGTGCCCTTCCTGCTCTCTACCCAGCCTCATTGGCCCGGGGCTCCTGAGCAGGACTTTGGCTGGTCTGCTCCTAGTCACTTGCAAGCACCCACCTCTATATCTGGGGCTTCTGCCTTAGTCAGGGTGACTGCTCAGGCATGTCTTCCTTCGGCTGGGAATCCTCCCCTGTCCCGTTCAGTGTGCCCCGGTCACCCCTCTGATTCACGGGCTATGACCCCTCACACTCTCCGGGAACTTCAACTAGGATTCTCCAGCCTTCACATACATGCAAATGAGATAGTCATCAAAATGCAAATTCAATTTATTGAACTATACGGCAGTCTTGTGGAACTCACTTCTTTCCAGCCGTTAGTCATCTTAGTACAAATTCTCTCACTGAGCCCATCTACTGTGGGAGACCTGGGTCTCAGTGTAAAACAGCCACCACCCCTGGATAGGACTTTCTTCACTCACATTGACTGTACAGTCCTATCCTCCACCCCACGGCTGTTTGTTCTTTTAAACACTTCAGTAGCAATCACAATATTTTGGGGACTTCTAACCCCAGGCTTCTGCAGCCTGCTTTACCTTGCCCGTACTAGGGACACACAGTCCCTTGAACACACAGTTCATCTTCTCTGCACCGGGATCATACAGTCCAGGCTTCTGGCCTCCAGGCTCCCATCTTCTCTCCCTTGGGCAAAACTTCTCTCTTTCGGGCAAAATTCCTCCCTCTACTGAGCGGAAGCTATTTATGAGCTGTCCACTTAACCTCCCCACCTCTTGAGACCTCGCCCCTCTGGTTCCAGAAAGATCTGGCCTAGAAGACTCTTCTCACTTCCCCAGCTATCACTCTGGAGCTCCCTCTACTGGCCCATATATGCCAATACTCATCTCGATCCCTGGAGCTCCCTCTAGTGACCAGAATGGGCATTTTCCCGATTTCAGTGGGAGAGCGCCCTCTGGCGGCCTCCTCCTGTAAGGGCAGACACTGTGTTTATCACAATATATATATAGCAATACCAAGTTTAAAAAAGATGTTTTGTTATATTTATTTATTTATTTTTTATTTATTTATGTATTTATTTGTTGCATTTGTATCCCACATTTTCCCACCTCTTTGCAGGCTCAATGTGGCTTACAATACATCATGAATAGTGGAATTAAGAAGAGAATAGACATTTGGTATTACAGAAGGATTTTGGGTTACATGATAATGATAAAGCATAATAGTGATATAACAAGAAAACATTATAAGACAGTTCTGGATACATGTGGGGGATTTCACATGTGTTGATCTGTGTAATATGTCTTGTTGAAGAGATGGGTCTTCAGTAGTTTGCGGAAGTTGGTTAGTTCATAGATCATTCTTAGGTTGTGCGGCAGCGCGTTCCAGAATTGTGTGTTCATATAGGAAAAGGTTGTATTTTAGACCTTTACAGTTGGGGAAATGAAGATTAAGGAATGTGCAAGATGATTTTTTAGCATTCCTGAGTGGTAAGTCTATCAGGTCTGACATGTAGGCTGGGACATCGCCATGGATGATTTTGTGAACTAGGGTACACATCTTGAACACAATGCGTTCTTTGAGTGGGAGCCAGTGGAGCTTCTCTCGTAGGGGTTTAGCACTTTCATATTTTGGTTTTCCGAATATGAGTCTAGCTGCTGTGTTCTGGGCTGTCTCCCCTATCACTTAGGAGGGATTCTCAGGAAGGCTTTGTACCCAGTGGTCCGCCTTACCACAAAGGCTCTGCTTTGCTCTAGGGGACCTTCCTCTGTAACCCCTAGAAACTCAAAAATCCCTAATCCTTTCTTTCTCCGCCTTCCTAGGCCTCGGCGTCTAATCTCTTCCCCTACTTTCCTAGCCCATGGGTACACCCCCTTCTTCACTCTTGGTTTTGGGTGCACTTTCCTATGGCCGGGTTTCCTTACCACACCAGGGCAATTTCTAGGCCTACCCTCCTGTTGTCTACCACCCTGGGCTGTACTTCTGCGCCCACTAGGCCCTGACTGACCTCTGTGGGTTGTGTAGGGTTCTAAGTCTCCTTTTCCCTGAGACTTTTAAGTGTTTCCTATTCCTCCCTTTTGGACTAGGATAACCACTTTTAGCACAAGACTCCCCCCAGCCTCTGGGTGATCTAGCCTCCCCCTGGCACCCTTCCTGAGCCGGGGTCCCCTGCCTAGGAGCTCTTTCCTCCCCCGACTCTAATGTGCGGTATCTGGGCCCTAGGATCAACCCTTTCTTCCGAGGCCTGAGCCTTTCCCTACCCTGGGCAGCCTCTTCCCTTTTCTGCTTGCCCTTCTGGGGTTTCTCACACTCCTTAAATTTCACCCCACCCCTCCTTGTGGGTTTAACAGAGTCCTTCTGACTCTCCCTATCTTGACCCTTGGGCAGGGGTTTACTCAATTTAACCCCTCCTGGGTCCTTCTGACTCTCCCTATACTGACCCTCACTCATGGGTAGGAGTTGACTGACCCCTCCTGGTCGCTCCTTCCCCTTGAGCTTTTCCTGTAGGGCTACAATGCAGGAGTGGGCTTCCTGAAGCTCTCTTAACCTCCCTTGCCCATCCTGGAAGAGCACATCAACTGCTAGGGTCAGCACTCTGCACTTCTCTTCCATGGCCTCCCTGCATCTTTCTGCCCTTTCTGTGGTCTCTTTGGCTTGCTGTCTCTCTACAGCCCACTCAGCTTGGGTCTGCTGCAAGGCCACCATTAACTCTACCACAGCTCTATCATACCCCTGCTGTACTTCCCTCAGCTGGCTTTCCTGTTGGCCCTTTAATTCTCCCAGCCAAGCCTTTACCTGGGTTAAACTCCCCCTCAGCTCTCTTATAGCTGTGTGCTGTAGTTTACCCATCTCTCTAATAGTTTCCCTCAGGGCCTCCCGCTCTTTATGCCACTCCTGGCGAGCATTCTGTAACTCAGCTTTACTTAGGGATACCCTCTGCTCCTGGTCTTGTTGCAATTTATCTGTGAGGTCCCTTATCTCCTGTTCATGTGTGGACTGCAGCTTAGCTAATTGGGTCTCCCTCAAGGCTTGGGTCTCTTTCAAGGTAGTTGTAAGCTGGGCTACTTCTGCTTCCCTTTCCTCCCTTAGCTTAATTTCTGTGCGCAGCTCAGCCCTAACCGTGGCTAGCAGTGCCTCACAGCCTTCCTTCTGCCTAAGGGACTCTGCCAGTTTGGCCTCTAAGGCATGCACTGAAGCAGCCATCTCTTCCTTACAAGCTGACTCAAAGAGGATCCATTTCTGTTCATTCTCCCTCAGACTATTTTCCATCGCCTTCTGGGATGCCTCCTGCTGCTGCTGTATATGGCCCACTAAAGTTACCATTAGTCCTCTGTTTAGTTCCAGGACCTCCCTCAGACATTGCTCCGGGTGCCTATTGACTTCCCCCGGTTTACCTAGGGCCTGTAATTCCCCTTCTAACTGCCAGAGATTCTCTGTAAGGGATTTTAACAGCAGGTTCTCATTCTTTTCCCGGGCCTCCCAGTATTTCCCCCTTGGGGCAACGCTCCCTGGTTCCCCACCCCATGGAAATACTGCCCGGTCCTCACCGTAGCATGGGCAGCCTACTTTATCTTCAGCTGTCTCGCCCCCCTGCTCACAGTGTACCTTGACTTCCCCTCCACAATCAGGACTACTCTTTATCCTGTTACCTGGGAAGTTCTCACCTGGGCCTACACCCCCTGGCCCTTTCCAAGAGGGTTTACCCTTCTTACCCAGACTTTCACTATCCTGCAACTGGGGCTTTCTTCCCTTGTCCAGGCACCCATCCTCCCTCTTGGCACTTTTCAGGTTTGTGGCCACCCCTCTCCCTGGGACATTGGGTGCTTTCCCTGCAGCGGGTTCCTCCTGACCCTCTTCCCTGCAGACACCTCTTTCCCCTTGGGTTCCTGGCCTACCCATGCAGTCTGCCCCTGAGGAATGGGTTACCTCCCGACTCCCATGGCCTTTGGGCTTCCTCTTGCCTGCCATGTCACTTAACCCCAACCAACCGACTGTAGGATTTCCTATTTCCTCCCAGTCTCCCAGTTCATCCTCTGAACTGCCTACTGCCAGACACCACTCTCCAACATGGCCCATTTCCCCACATTGGTCACACTCTGGCTCAATCACTTCTCTTTTTCTCAGGGTCCTGTCTTCCCCAGACACCCCTTCAGGCTTAAACAATGTCCCAACAGTCTCTGAACACAGTCCCCCTCCAAGTCCCAGAACCTGGATCCTGGTGTCCAACTCTGCCATGTCCATTCCTTCTGCTGGCGACTTGGGCTCCGGCTCCTCGGGCCTCTGGACTTTTCTCTTCGGTCTGAACCGTCTCCGCCCTCCCATGGCTCCAACGTCCTCCTCGACCGTCTGTTGGGGATGTAGCCTGCAACACAAGAGAGATATCCAAGTGCGGACTGTCTTTTCCCCTGGTCCTACACTTGCTCTACTTCTCAAACTCGTACCAGAATCTCCACAAGAACAAGCCTTTCTCTCATTTACATGAACTGCTCTTCTCCGTTTACTGGATCCTCCCTCGCCTCCCCCCTAGGTACCCTTTACCTGGGTAGGCGAGTAATGCGCCTTTGTCAGCGTTGGCCCCCCTCGACGGGCTTCAGGACCCTCCTGGACACCACCATCACACTCTGGCCACTCGTCTGGTCTCTGGACTCTGGAACTCCTCCGAATCGGTCTGTCCGCCTTCTGCGTGGACGTCCGCTGTACATCCCACCACTGCCACCATCTGTAACGCTCCCGGCCGCTGGGTGATGCAGAAATGCAGCCCTCTGCTGGCCGGGGTCTCGCTTACTAGTCTCTTCAGAGTTCCCTTGTCCCCCAAGCCAAGCTATGTATTGCAATTGGCCAGGCAAACTGCTCAGCCACCGACTTCCAATCAAAGCAGTTCACTTGGTGGTAAATCCCTAGTAACTCCAGCAAAAACAGCACAGAAGCAAACAGTTCAAACCAGGGGGTTTCCTTTATCTTCCCCCTCCCTTCAGAATAAGTCCAGCAAGCACAGCACCGAAACAAACAGTTCAAAACACAAGGGGTTCCTTTATCTTCCCCACCTCCGCATATTCTTCAACTAAGCTCTCTTCAGGCTCCCTGGTACTTGACTTCAGGGCAATCTGTAAAAGCCTTGTGCCCTTCCTGCTCTCTACCCAGCCTCATTGGCCCGGGGCTCCTGAGCAGGACTTTGGCTGGTCTGCTCCTAGTCACTTGCAAGCACCCACCTCTATATCTGGGGCTTCTGCCTTAGTCAGGGTGACTGCTCAGGCATGTCTTCCTTCGGCTGGGAATCCTCCCTTGTCCCGTTCAGTGTGCCCCGGTCACCCCTCTGATTCACGGGCTATGACCCCTCACACTCTCCGGGAACTTCAACTAGGATTCTCCAGCCTTCACATGCATGCAAATGAGATAGTCATCAAAATGCAAATTCAATTTATTGAACTATACGGCAGTCTTGTGGAACTCACTTCTTTCCAGCCGTTAGTCATCTTAGTACAAATTCTCTCACTGAGCCCATCTACTGTGGGAGACCTGGGTCTCAGTGTAAAACAGCCACCACCCCTGGATAGGACTTTCTTCACTCACATTGACTGTACAGTCCTATCCTCCACCCCACGGCTGTTTGTTCTTTTAAACACTTCAGTAGCAATCACAATATTTTGGGGACTTCTAACCCCAGGCTTCTGCAGCCTGCTTTACCTTGCCCGTACTAGGGACACACAGTCCCTTGAACACACAGTTCATCTTCTCTGCACCGGGATCATACAGTCCAGGCTTCTGGCCTCCAGGCTCCCATCTTCTCTCCCTTGGGCAAAACTTCTCTCTTTCGGGCAAAATTCCTCCCTCTACTGAGCGGAAGCTATTTATGAGCTGTCCACTTAACCTCCCCACCTCTTGAGACCTCGCCCCTCTGGTTCCAGAAAGATCTGGCCTAGAAGACTCTTCTCACTTCCCCAGCTATCACTCTGGAGCTCCCTCTACTGGCCCATATATGCCAATACTCATCTCGATCCCTGGAGCTCCCTCTAGTGACCAGAATGGGCATTTTCCCGATTTCAGTGGGAGAGCGCCCTCTGGCGGCCTCCTCCTGTAAGGGCAGACACTGTGTTTATCACAATATATATATAGCAATACCAAGTTTAAAAAAGATGTTTTGTTATATTTATTTATTTATTTATTTTTTATTTATTTATGTATTTATTTGTTGCATTTGTATCCCACATTTTCCCACCTCTTTGCAGGCTCAATGTGGCTTACAATACATCATGAATAGTGGAATTAAGAAGAGAATAGACATTTGGTATTACAGAAGGATTTTGGGTTACATGATAATGATAAAGCATAATAGTGATATAACAAGAAAACATTATAAGACAGTTCTGGATACATGTGGGGGATTTCACATGTGTTGATCTGTGTAATATGTCTTGTTGAAGAGATGGGTCTTCAGTAGTTTGCGGAAGTTGGTTAGTTCATAGATCATTCTTAGGTTGTGCGGCAGCGCGTTCCAGAATTGTGTGTTCATATAGGAAAAGGTTGTATTTTAGACCTTTACAGTTGGGGAAATGAAGATTAAGGAATGTGCAAGATGATTTTTTAGCATTCCTGAGTGGTAAGTCTATCAGGTCTGACATGTAGGCTGGGACATCGCCATGGATGATTTTGTGAACTAGGGTACACATCTTGAACACAATGCGTTCTTTGAGTGGGAGCCAGTGGAGCTTCTCTCGTAGGGGTTTAGCACTTTCATATTTTGGTTTTCCGAATATGAGTCTAGCTGCTGTGTTCTGGGCTGTCTAGAGTTTTTTTGAGTATTTGCTCTTTGCAGCCAGTGGGGGTGGGAAGGCCAGGGAAGGGCAAGACTATGGGGGATGAGAGGTAGGGAAGGGCTATTCTGTGCTACAAGATGATTTCAGAGATTGCAGATTACCCAGTTCCAGTCTGGAAATTTGGGACAGTCCTGGATTTCTTACCACTCCATCTTGGTGTAGCATTATGGGACTCACAGCACTGATTTCAGTGGGCAGAATCAGGCACTGCAAATCCCACACTGCTTTAGGTTATAAATTCTAAACCAGGACCAGTGCTTTTTTTGTGCCTGTATGCAACGGTACGGCGTACCGGCACCTTTTTTTTTGCCCTGCACTTCCTCTCAGTCCCCCAGGGGCGTGGTATGCTGGAGCCGCAGGGCCGGTCTGACACGGTAAGCAAGGTAAGCATGGCAGGGAGGCGCCAACCTCTGAAGGGCGCCGCCGCACCATGCTTACCACCACTTATCTGCCCACCCTGGCACCCTCTTCTCCACCCAAGGATCCTTTTTCTTTTATTTTAAATTTACCTAACCTCCATCCAAGTCCGACCGCATGGGCAGAAGCGTCACTGGAAGCGCTCCCCTCCCGAGTCCCGACGTCTCTAGCAGAAGCTTCCTTATTTGTTCATTCTCAGTGTCCCGCCCTTGACTCGGAGGTCAGGTAAATTTAAAATAAAAGAAAAAGGATCCTTGGGGGGAGAAGAGGGTGCCAGGGCAGGCAGGCAGGCAGTTGGACATGGGAGCGGGAGGGCAAGGGAGAGAGGACCATCTGGACATGGATGGCAGGGTTCAGAGAGAGGGGGGAATTGCTGGATAGGGATGAATGGAGGGGGCAGGAGACAGAAGAGCATGGACGGGAGGGCAGGGCTCAATGAGAGAGGGGAATTGCTGGATAGGGATGAATGGAGGGGGCAGGGGACAGAGGAGCATGGGAGGGCAGGGCTCAGGGAGAGAGGGGAATTGCTGGATAGGGATGAATGGAGGGGGCTGGGGACAGAGGAGCATGGATGGGAGGGCAGGGCTCAGGGAGAGAGGGGATGGATGCCTGGAGGGGGGGGGCAGGGGAGCCAAGGGAATCGCTGGGTGGGTATGGATGGCTGGAGGGGAGGGGCAGAGGAGCCAAGGGAATCGCTGGGTGGGTATGGATGGCTCGGGGGGGGCAGGGGAGCCAAGGGAATCACTGGGTGGGTATGGATGGCTGGGGGGGGGCAGGGGCGAGAAGAGAGTTGCAGGACATGGATGGAGGAGAGGGAAGGGAGAGAGAAGAAATGCTGGACATGGATGGTGGGGAGGGAAGAGTGAGGAATGAGATGAGATGAGGGACAAGGAAGAGAGGAAAAAAACTGCACATGGATGAAGAAAATAGGCAGAAGCTGGATCCACTGGACAGCTTTTACTTACGGATATAGGACAAGAAATGAAGAAAAAAGGCGGAAAGTAAATAAATAAATGGAAAGGAAACCCTGGAAACGGAGTTAAGGGAACAGATAGAGAGCAGCAGAATCAGAGACTGGGACCAATATAGAAAGAAAAACAAAGTCAGCAGACAACAAAGGTAGAAAAAAATCATTTTATTTTCATTTTAGTGTTTGAAATATGTCCAATTTGAGAACTTACATCTGCTGTCTTATTTTGCACTGGGTATACTGGAGCTGTAACAGCTTACGGAAATTATTTATAATGAAAAAAAATCACATTATTTTGTTCTATACTAGTATAATATTTTCAAGGATGTCTGTTTATACGCGCCATTGCTGGTATAAGGGGTGTGGCTAATGTGGGTGTGGGTATCATAGGGGTGGAGCCATATGTGGTGACCCCGCCGATAATGAGTACCGGCACCTTTTTTTCTACAAAAAAAGCACTGACCAGGACTGTCCCAAAATCTCCAGCCTGGAACTGCATAACCTGACATCTCTGTGACTTCTAATTTTTGGTCCTTTATTCTGCATTTGTAAGGGGTGGTCTGCATTCTGCATGTGACCAAGGTGAGAGATTCTTCTGAGTGGATGTAGTTCATGTGGGGATATATATGAGTCTGGCTTTTCCAATATGAATGTCAGTCTCAGAAGGGAGAGAAAGCAGTAGAACCAGAGGAAAGAAAGAGGCTTCAAAGCTATTTGCCTGTTTTATGAATACAGTTTAATCGGACATTTGCATTTGTTACAAAGCAGAGTTTGAAAGATATGTGCTATTTGCTTGTTGTTATTTTTCAGGATACTGTGATGTGTGTCGAGATTTTTGCCTTATAGTAGACATATCTGATCAAGTTTAAGTTATGGAATAATATAACTATATTTAAAACGTCTGTTTCCATTAAGTATTATACCATATACCATACGTATATGGTATAATACTTAATAATACCATATGTTGAAGAAATGGTAGCACGGTTATGGATTAAGGGATGTTGTTTAAAGGTGAAGGCCAACCAAACTAACAGACATGACTGTAGTTAGAATGGTATATACAAGATTCAGGAAACAGAACATGAGATAATAGAAATGTAGCAGGGAGTTTTTGGCAGTAGAACATAAGAGAGAAAGATGATGAGTGAAAGAATGAAGTAATGTCTTTTATGAAAAGGCTTTGTGTAGAAACAGTATATAAGTAGCAGCATGATTAGTAAATGTTTGAGACAGTCTCAGCCAATACTTTTGTATAAGCCGAACTGTACTCCTATGAGAAAAATTATTTCTAATTTTGTATGCTCTGTTGGTAAGTTAATAAATTGCTTTTCTCATACACGTGGCCTGGCCTTTTATCATTCCAATCTCTTATATGTATGATTATTGGGATGGTGGTAAAAAGATCTAAATCTATTATTTACAACGTCTAGTTTTACCCGGACATGTCCTCGTTTTGAGTACACGGCCGGGCAACCAGGTGGGTTTTGCCAGCCTGCCTGTTTGTCTGGATTTGAAAATGAATGGGCAGGCTGGCGGGTGGATGGGCAGGCAGAAAGGCTAAGAGATCAAGCAGCAGCCTTGCGAGACTTCCTGGCAGCCATTTTGAATCGGTGCCAGGAGAAAAACAGTGCAGATGTGCCAGGCAGGAAAGAGGGGGCTCTTTCCTGCCACAAAGAGGTCACTAGACCATCAGGGCACCACACTAAGGTAAAGGAGGGGAGGGCATAGGCGTAGACTGGGGGGGGGGCGAGGGGGGGCAATGCCCCCCCAAACGACGCGAGGCGCCACCGCGCCATTAGTTTAAAAAAAAAAACCACATGCAGGCAGGCACGCGCTCCTCTCGGTCCGCTTGGCTTCCCTGCCCTCTCTATCTGCGTCCCGCCTTCCTCTGACGTCATTTCCTTTCGGGCGGGACGCAGACAGAGAGGGCAGGGAAGCCAAGCGGACCGAGAGGAGTGTGTCCATCTACCCCTCTCTCTTCCTCCCTCCCTCCAGCGCAGGCAGCAGTCTTCCAGCGTTCCTGGCAGCGGTAGCGTTGTACACGCTGCCTTCGGCTCTGCCCCAAAGCCTTCTCTTCAAGTTCCTGTTCCCGCATAGGTGGGAACAGGAACTTGAAGAGAAGGCTTCCGGGGCAGACCGAAGGCAGCGTGTACATCGCTACCGCTGCCAGGAACGCTGAAAAAGCTGAAGACTGTTGCCTGCGCCGGAGGGAGGGAGGGAGGAAGAGAGGGGGTAAACGGAGTCACGATCTTGGACCTCGCGGGGGGGGGGCAGTAGAAGATGGATGGGACTGGGAGGGGTGGGAAGCAGAGGGAAGGAGCAGGAGATGAATGGGACTGGGAGGGGTGGGAAGCAGAGGGAAGGAGCAAGAAATGAATGGGCCTGGGAGGGGTGGGAAGCAGAGGGAAGGAGCAGGAGATGAATGGGACTGGGAGGGGTGGGAAGCAGAGGGAAGGAGCAGGAGATGAATGGGACTGGGAGGGGTGGGAAGCAGAGGGAAGGAGCAAGAGATGGATGGGACTGGGAGGGATGGGACTGGGAGGGGTGGGAAGCAGAGGGAAGGAGCAGGAGATAAATGGGACTGGGAGGGGTGGGAAGCAGAGGGAAGGAGCAAGAGATGAATGGGACTGGGAGGGGTGGGAAGCAGAGGGAAGGAGCAAGAGATGGATGGGACTGGGAGGGGTGGGAAGCAGAGGGAAGGAGCAGGAGATGGATGGGACTGGGAGGGGTGGGAAGCAGAGGGAAGGAGCAAGAGATGGATGGGACTGGGAGGGGTGGGAAGCAGAGGGAAGGAGAAGGAGATGGATGGGACTGGGAGGGGTGGGAAGGAGCAGGAGATGAATGGGACTGGGAGGGGTGGGGAGCAGAGGGAAGGAGCAAGAGATGGATGGGACTGCGAGGGGTGGAGAGCAGAGGGATGGACCAGGAGATGGATGGGATTGGGAGAGGTCAGGCACAGCAGAGGGAAGGAGCAGAAGATGGATGGGACGGAGGGATGGTGAGCAGAGGGAAGGAACAGAAGATGGATGGAACTGGGAGGGTTGGGGAGCAGAGGGAAGGAGCAAGAGATGGATGGGACTGGGAGGGTGGGGAGCAGAGGGAAGCCTACTGGAAAGAAGACACTGCATAAAACAGAAGACACTGGGATCAAAGCGAATAGAAAAACTAAATGATCAGACAACAAAGGTAAATAAAAGTATTTTATTCATAATTTATTAATTGAAATGTGTCAGCTTTTTGAAATATGCATCTGTGATATTTTGCCTGTAAATTTCATTTCCTTCCTCCATATTAGCATATTCATTTGCATATTTATATATGCAAATGATATGCTAATATGCTCCGCCCATTCTTTGCCCCCCCAAATGAAACAGTCAAACTACGCCTATGGGGGAGGGGTAGTGAATGGAGTCATGTGGGTGAAGGGAGGCTGGAAAATTGGGGAGGGGGTATATAGGGGGAGAGGGGGAATCTGGCTTTCTTTGAGGGGGAGGTCATAGTGACAGGGGGCGGGGCAAGGTGTAACAGGGTGGGGTGGGGCATGTGTCCTCTTTCTTTTTTTCTTAGAGCAAATATGGTTTACCTAAGTAAGTATATGGTTTATGTTGATACAGCAAAACAGCCAAAGTAGAGGCTGACAAATGCGCAAACCAATAGGGAGATGATATCAAAAACCAGTTTATTCAGAATATTCATATCAAGGACCCGACACGGTCCATGTTTCGGCGCCAAAGCGCCTGCCTCAGGGGTCACAATCAACTTTCTCTGAGAAGAAGCTGATAGGCTGATCGGTTGGCTGCTCTTTTGTTCTCTCTGTGGATTAACTTGCATACATAAAGGAATAATTCAAGCCTATCAGCTTCTTCTCGGAGAAAGTTGATTGTGACCCCTGAGGCAGGCGCTTTGGCGCCGAAACATGGACCGTGTCGGGTCCTTGATATGAATATTCTGAATAAACTGGTTTTTGATATCATCTCCCTATTGGTTTGCGCATTTGTCAGCCTCTACTTTTGCTGTTTTGCTTTGACTTTCCGTGGAGGCTCCTCCCGTCTTCTTGGATTTTATGTTGATACAGGACAGCTATTGGGCTGACTATTCACTTAGAAATCCATGATCAAGTGCACTCAAGGCATTATTTAGAAGTATCCCAAGAAATATTATTCACACCTATATACCTAGTGCCTACTCATGTTAGCTCTGGGCCCACCCAAAATGTCAAGTCTGGCTATACCACTGGGATAAGGATGGTTTGATGATAGGGTTGTTGGGACACAGTTTGAAGGTAATGGTTATTTACTGGGTATGAATATTTCAAGAAAAACAAGTACATCCCATTTATATTGTTTTAAGGTAACCCTGTGTAGAATCTTGAAATGAAATATATAAACAATGCCATTGCAATACACTTGATCCTCCTTAGCGCTTTTCAGATAGATAGAGAGGCTCTATTAAATAACCTAAAATAAGTTGTAATTTGTTTATTCAAAGAAGAAAGTTAAATAATTATCAATAACAAACTAATTAAAAAAGAAAGAAAGAAAGTTAATTAAAAGCCTAGGAACAAGCTTTCTACATAAATACATAAGTAGTGCCATACTGGGAAAGACCAAAGGTCCATCTAGCCCACCTTTGGTCTTTCCCAGTCTGTTTGTCTATTTGAAAACAAAGAAAGCAGAAGAGGATAAAATTTATTTTATTTTATGCTAGAGAAGTTACCATATAAAATAAAATGTATTTCAAAGTTCCTTTGCGATTAAGGGGTGAGAAAGAATTGTATTGTTTGAACAGGTGTTAACAAAAGCACAATGACAGATACTAGGGGAAAAGTTGAAAAGGTCACTCTGTCAAACCAATTGCAGTGTGAATCTTCAAAAGAAGTTGTTAGAAGAAATTGTTTTAGAATTACAGTTAGATTTATGTAGGTTATCCAAAGCTCAGTTATCCCAAATCCTCAAAGAGGTCTAGGGCAGGATTTGCTGCTGCTGGTAAGAAATTTATATCTGCTGGAAAATTGGAACTTAAAACTTGTGCAGAAAGGAGATTGTGGGTTAAACTGATAAATTTTGTATTTATTGAAAAGTAACTAATCAATAGGTTAAGTACAAGTTTTCTGTTTTTCTGTTAAAAAAGAGAGCTAAGCAATAAGCTAGATAAAATCTTTCTGTTTGTGTAAGATTCCCACCAACCCACCCTAGGCTCAGAGTTTGATGTGAAGGCTTTTAAGGAGTAGTAGCTTAAAGGCTAGTGCAGCAGGCTGAGAATTTTGGGAAGTGGGTTCCATTCCCTCCGTGGCTCCTTCTGACCCTGGGCAAGTCACCTAACACTCCATAGTCCCAGGTGCAAAAATTAGATTGTGAGCTCACTAAGGGATAGACAGTATCTGTGTATAATAAATATAAACCACTTTGATTGTATCACAGAAAGGCGGTATATCAGATCCCATTGCCCTGTTGTTATTATTATTATTAATATTAGTAGTAGTAGTAGTAACATTTGTATCCCACATTTCCCCACCTTTTGCAGGCTCAATGTGGCTTACATATAACCGTTAACGGCGTTAGCCGATTACGGTCTGAACAAATATATGGTATGAATGAATACAAAGTGATATTGTAGTAGAATGAGGTACATGTAAGGTAGCTACATGTATGGTAGGTGCTGTTGGGGGGAAGTTAGAGAGGGAAAGGGGGAAGAAGAGTCAGATAATGTCTGTTACGGTGTTTGGTTACATTGTGTCGCAAGTGACCAGGTATTTTTATGTTGGGTCGGTGGGGTATTCTCTTCTGAACAGGACTGTCTTTAGTGCTTTCCGAAAATGTAGGTGGTCGAGCATAGTTTTTACTGCTTTTGGCAATGCGTTCCATAGTTGTTAGAAAAGGAAGCTCAGTAATAGGTTTGGAACAAGAGTTCTATTTTTCTGTTTAAAAAGAGAACTAAGCAATAAGCTAGAAACAACCTTTCTGTTTGTTCCCAGCGACCCACCCTAGGTTCAGACTTTGATGTGCAGGTTTTTAAGCCAGTTAAGAAGCTAGGATGGAAATTTCTTACCACAGGGTTGAATTGGGGATTTTCATCAGCAAGTGATTTACCCTAAAGGGCCCTTTTACTAAGCTGTGTAAACGTCTATGTGAACCTAATGTACGCCAAAATGAAGTTACCACCCAGCTACCACATGGCTCTTGCGGTAATTTCATTTTTGGCGTGTGTCCGATATACGCGTCTGGAAATAAATTTTTATTTTCAGATGTGTGCCAAGTGGCATTTGGCACGCGTAGGTCATTACCAACCGGTTACTGCGTGAGACTTTACCACTAGGTGAATGGCTGGTGGGAAGGTCTCAGACCCAAAATGGATGTGTGCCAATTTTGAATTTGCCGCACATCCATTTTCGGCAAAAATTTTTAAAAAGCATCTTTTTGCAGGCGCAATGAAAAATGGATCTGCGCGCGCCCAAAACACGTGCCTATATTACCACAGGCCATTTTTTATCACACCTTAGTAAAAGGACCCCTAAGCTATTAATTTTAGGCCATTTGCAGGTCATTTAAAAGCAAACATAAAAGAGAAAATCCTTTATAGGTTAGCTAAAGTTAGGCAATAGGATTGTAGAAACGTTACCAAAAATTGAGCACATTGGGTGCGTGCCCAATTTACGCAAGCAAATTAATGGAATAATGAGATAATTTATGCCAATAATTGACACTAATTAGATTTAGTTGGAATTTATGTTTCTAAATTTTATGTGCAAGTAAAAAAAAGAGGTGTGGAAATGGGAGCTTCATGGGCAGAGTTCCCAATTTAAGCATGTACATTTTCACCATGTTTCAGTTGGTACAAATGGTTGCACCTAAAGCTAGACATGAGTCCCAGGCATAAGTGCTATTCTATAGTCCGTGCCTAACTTTAAGTGCAGCTAATAGAATAGTGTTTTTTATGTGCCATGTATAGAATTCACCCCTAAATGGGAATTCTACATTGGCATTTATGTGCATAATTGCAATTATAGAATACTAGCATAAGCCAGCATTTATGCGTTTAACTTTAGGCGTGACCACTTATACCATGTCAAAGGCTGATGATGTACATGCTTGTGTATAAATGCTGCCAATTACATATTCTAAAAGGTTAGTGTGTAGGTGCATGGCTCACCCCTGCTCTGCCCATTCCCCTCTCATTTTCATGCATCTCAGTCTGCCAGTGTGGATCATACTTAGACTATTATTGTGCTACTAATACTAATTTTCTAGATGCTAAAATTCAACTGTTTACAGATATTTCTAAATGGACACAGTTGAGGAGGAAGAGACAGGCTACTGTTTCTCTCGGAACAACTGGAGCAATACAAAGGCATTATAGTGGCCTCGTTTTTGTTTTCCATTCCTTTCCTAATAATACCTAACATTTTATTTGCTTTCTTAGCTGCTGCCACATAATGAGCAGAGAGTTCTAATTTGCTCTAATTGACACTAATTTGAATTTGCACACACATCATGCTTTGTGCTATTCTATAACAATATGCACTCAAATCCCATGACAAAATTTGATTTAAATGGTTTTGGTCCCTCAAATTACTTACATCTTAATCATGTTTCCATTTCTATTGCTGCAAGCTTTCCATTAAAAAAATGTCATTTTTTTCTACTTAAGTTTCTGTGAGAAGACAAAGACGGATCCAAGATGGTGCTTTGAATTGAGTACACGCTGTCAACGCTCTTGCTCCTCCGATTGAATCTGTTGGTGGTCGGGTTCATCTTTGACTGGTAATGGGGAAAAGTAGAGCTAAGACCAGAGGGTTTCCCCTAGCCTCCTCCTCAACCCCTGCGATGCAACAGATGACATTGGATCAGTTTAGGAATTTTCGGCTCCAATGACCTTTCTTCACCCGTGCCTGCTACAGAAGCATCGGGTGGCAGTTCTTCCAAAGTGTCATTAAGCCCAGTTGAGTGTGCAGCTCCCCCTCAACCTGGGAGCTGCTCTCCAGCGATGCAGTGCACATTAGAAGTGACTCAGCTGAAGGAGGTGGCCCTCGGAGTGCAAGGGGGCTCTTCAGTTGGGGATGCAGCACTGACTGTAGAATCATGAGCACAGGTCAGCACCCCAGCACAGGTCAAAAGGGGCAGAGGCTGACAAGCTGGTGTGACTCTGGAATCTATCAGAGGTTGAGAAGCCTGTAATTTATTAAAAAAACATGAGCCCGTGTAAACTCAGGAATTTATGATCTATTATGATACCCTTACGGGCAAGCTGGCTTAGGAAAGGTGCAATTATGGATGAACAGAAGAATGTGATATTGCAACTTAAGGGAAAATATATGGTGAGAACAGAGAACAGAATGATCTCTCAGGAAGATAAGTGCTGAAGTAATGTGAAGCATTGCTTAACATAAAAGGTATAAAAACAGCTGTACAAAAGTATTATGTTGGAGAGGCAGTGGTAGACCACATGTTTGTGTCCCCTGCTCTCCACAAGAGAAACTAGCATTTGTATTTGTAACTTTCTCTTAGTAATTAATTAAATAATTGCTTTTCTTATACACATGGCCTTCCTAGTCTTTTATCTCTCTAAATTGTGGGTGGCTGGTAAGTACTAATTTGGGGAGGTGGTAAAAAGACTAGTAATATAAAATATGACCCTTGGAGAAAATCATCAGCTACAGGCTGCTGTCAGAAACCTGGGACAAGAGTTTGTAAATAGCTTGAGTAAAAGTGGGCCCAGGAGCCAGGCTGCTCCCGAATTGAAGTTTCAGTGGTTAAGTTGGAGATTGTATGGGATGCTATCAAAAATATGAACTCCTATCTGATGTCTATAATGGGACAACATTCTAGAGCTGCTAATATGATTTCTCAAGCGGTCCTGACTGAGGCAGAAGCCACAGGCCAACAGTTCTCTGAATTGGATATATTGAAATCTAGAGCTTAGACCATGGAAAAGTTTGAGGTGGTCTCTATCAAAGATAGGAATTTTACACATAGACATCTTGAGTACCTGGAAAATCAGACCAGGAGATACAATTTGAGACTTCTCAGTTTTCCTAAGTCTCCTCTCCTTTCGCCGGTGGAAATGTTCAAGAAATATATGCTGGATGTTCTAATGCTGCCTTTGGAATCATTACCCCTGATTACCAGGGCCCAATATATACTGGGAGTCAGGAGTTTGAAGGCTCCCGGTGAACATATCCAGGAGGAGGGTGCCATAAATTTAATATCTTTTTTGGAGTTATCTTTAGTGTTATTAACCAGAGAACTACTTTGGTAGTGACTTTCACTTTGCAATTGGACCGCAGTAATATATTAAAACTTTCCTTTAGATATCTTGAAACATTGTCTATGGGATCAAAATTCAGAGTTTTTCCTGATTTGGCTAGGAAAACACAGATGAGGCGTAAGGAGCTGATTTTGTATTAAGATTTCCTTGTTTATGTTTTGTAATATTTGAGACTAAGCAATTTCAATTTTTTTGATCCTAAGCAATTGGAAGAATTTTTGATAGCCAAGGAAGAAGTAAATATTGTGGTCACTGTTAAGGGTTGGCTGATAGAAGGGACTTGGGTGGTGTTTCTCTTTAATGTAACTTCTTTTTTCCTTATGAATATTTTCTTTATATCTTGGATCTGCTTTTCCCTACTTGTGGATGAAGATTGAGTTATTCCTGAATTTGTAATTTCTTTTTTCTTTTTCTGATTTCAATTGTACCCTTTATAGGTGTTTACTTCTGATATTTTGTAAGATGATAAATAAAATGTTTTCAAAAAAGTTTCTGTGGGAAAATAAACCATCTAAAATCTCCAAACAAAAACTGAACCCAAATAATCATTTATTTATTTATTTGTTGCATTTGTACCCCACATTTTCCCACCTATTTGCAGGCTCAATGTGGCTTACATAGCACCGTGAGGCGTTAGCCACCTCCAGTGATGAAACAAATACAGAGTGATGTTATAGAGAAATGAGCTATATGCATTACAGACACATTAGAAAATCAAGAGAAGAAGAGTTAAATAATGTTTGTTGCAAGTTATGGTTTTATTGTGTAGCTGCGTTCGGCACTTAAGTTGAATCCGTAGGGTATGCCTTTTCGAACAAAACGGTCTTTAGTGGTTTCCGGAAGTTGAGGTGGTCTTGGGTTGTTGGGTCTTGGCTGTGCTGCAAGTGAAGCAATTGCCACATGGCCATTTCCCTGGGGGGGGGGGGGGGGGAGCACTTACCGCCACCCATTGACTAAAGACTGAACTAATTGTGAAAGACTGATCTTGAAAAGAATGGTCTTAATCTTTTAAGTTTCCTCAATGAATTAAAGACATTCCAGTCTACTTTAGTAGTTTGGCAATTAAAAGAAAGAAACTGATCAATTAAGATCCCCCAGATTTTTATTGTTGAATCCAAAGAATAAGTAAAATAATATTGGCACTTGCATTGCATCGGTTCCTGACACACACATGAACAAAGAATACTATCCAGCTTATTTTCAAAAGAGAAAAACGCCTATAGTGCGACCTAAATCAGGAGATAGACGTTTGTCTCGCAAAGGCGCCCAAATCGGTATAATCAAAAGCCGATTTTGGGCGTTTCCAACTGCACTCCATCGCGGAAACAAATAAAGTTGACGGGGGCGTGTTGGAGGCGTGGTGGAGGCAGAACTGGGGCGTGGTTATCAGCCGAGGAGAGATGGGCGTCTTTAGCTGATAATCGAAAAAAAGGCGTTTTTACCGTGATTTTGGGTCACTTTTTTTGGACCCTTTTTTTTCACAAACAAGTCCCAAAAAAGTGCTCCAACTGCCAGATGACCACTGGAGGGAATCGGGGATGACCTCCCCGGACTCCCCCAGTGGTCACTAACCCCCTCCCACCAAAAAAAACCCACTTTAAAAACTTTTTTTCCAGCCTGTATACCAGCCTCAAATGCCGTACCCACCTCCATGGCAGCAGAATGTGTTCGATCCTGTCACAGCCTTTCCCTGGGTCAGATGTGGCTCTCGGGTGCAGTACAGGGTCACATCAGCATTGCATTGTGGTGGGTGTAGGGTATTGGGCTCCGTGATTTCATTAGCTTGTGTTACAGTCTCACGATGTTGGTAGTTGGTAGGCTCTTCTCCCATGGTGCTTTTCCCCCTGCCTACTGGGTCAGAGTGTGCCCTGTTGTGTTTCCTGTTGTAGTCCATGCGGTAGTGGCCATTTTTGTAAGCCAGTTTTAGTTCTCTTTCCTGTGTTAGCCATGTTACAGAACTTAGTTCTTACCTTGAATGTGGCTGAAAGAGAGCATTGTACAGCATTCTGCCAGCTCTGACCTACTGCTCATCTCAGTACCAGGGAGACTCGTTGCCAGTGGGGCACAACCTCTGATCTGCAGTTAACTGTGAGTAAACGCGGTTATTCCAATAAAGGACGTTTTCGGAGAGATTAGTCTTCAGGTGTCAACTGGTGTGCCAATGTTATACCGCAGCAACAAGTCCTAGAGGCCTGCGTGTATGCAGGTCCCTGGAGCACTTTTAGTGGGTACCACAGTGCACTTCAGGCAGGTGGACCCAGGCCCATCCCCCCCACCTGTAACACTTGTGCTGGTAAATGGGAGGCCTCCAAAACCCACTGTACCCACATGTAGGTGCCCCCTTCACCCCTAAGAGCTATGGTAGTGTTGTACATTTGTGGGTAGTGGGTTTTGGGGGAGGGGGTTGGGAGCTCAGCACCTGTGGTAAGGGAGCTATGTATGCGGGAGCTTTTTCTGAAGTCCACCGCACTGACCTAGGGTGCCCACTTGGTGTCCTGGCATATCAGGGGGGCCAGTGTACTACGAATCGTGGCCCCTCCCACAACCAAATGGCTCGGATTAGGATGTTTTTGAGCTGGGCGTTTTTAGGTTCCATTATCGCTAAAAAAAAACAAACGCCCAGCTCAAAAACATCCTAATCCTGCCCCTTCACGGACCCGTTCTCGGAGATAAACGCCCATGGAGATAGGCATTTCCGTTCGATTATGCCCCTCTATGAGAACCTTATAAATTGGAAAGATAATATTGGCCGCAGCTTTTTTAGCAAATAAAAAAATTCATAACCAACACAAATAAAAATGTTATCAATATTTCAATGCAACCTTCACTTTTCTTATTACCTTTTGTAAAGCTAGTTGGTGCTGATCTAGCTGCACATATTTATTCCATCAAATGTATTAATACTCCATGAACCACCTTGTAAAGTGAGACCTGCGGTGATGTCAAGACCTCACTTCTGCTTCTGGCGGTTTCGCATACAAGCAGATTACACTGTAAAATCCATATAGCCACTAAATTCATTGTCCTTAAATGAAGGCAGCTTGAAAAATTCTCATTTAAATTACCGCATCTGAGACTTAAACTACCCCTTTTAACATCCCTAAATATTGCTATCCCAACTACAAAATTACCCAAGATCCCAATCCCAACCCTCACTCTTCTAAATTTTGGGAGGGATTGGATGGGATGAAATTTCTTGCTTCAGTTCCCTCAACTAGCTTTCCTCCTTGCTGCCCATCAATTTTCTTTAGCCTGGAGCCTGCCAATTTTCCAGATGTTCTCGTGCTCTTTTGCTCCACCCCCAATCTTAAAAAAAAATTAAAAAGTTTGCAAACCCTTTGAAGTCACCATTCTTTCTGCTCTAATTTGGATGCCTTACTAAACCTCAACATGTCTTCCCAGTAATCCCTTCTTATTTTGTTTAACCCTTTTTGCTAATTAATTTAATTACATCAAAATGTTATTAATTTTAATTTTAATTCCTAAGTCTTATAAGACTCCCATTGCAAAATAAATTATATTCTTATCGATTATATATCTCCCTCGCCACCATTCATTTTTCTTTTATCCTTTCACCATAACAAAATATATGTAGGCACTATTGCAGCAATGCTAATATTATCCACCCATAACTGATTTTATGGGTTTTCTTTATCAGTCTTAATATAACTTTATATTTGTACATCACAGACACTTATAAAAACTGATTTCAGAAACTGGCTGTTTATATGTGGAGATCCGTGACATGCAGAAATGTCTAGCAGAAATACATGTGTATATGAAAACTTTCCACATTGGGTTTTAAGTCTGCTTAAAGGCATGCATTGGTTTTTTTAAAAAAAGTGTTTGTGTTGGCCAGGAATTTACATGAGGGATTAAGGGAGTCATTTTCCTTAATTCCATATGCTTTACTTATGCCTCCATAATGAAGCTATATCATATCTCTGTAGACCCTGTGCAGTTAGAGTCTTTTCTTCAAGATAAAACTCCACTGTGAAGATTTCTTACCTGTGGAAGTAACGGGGATAACATTTGAACACTGTGTTAATGATATTTCCTTTCCCCCATGAAGTGGACTTAAGGAAGATATTCCTGATAATTGCTTCTATATTTCTTTTGTACTATTGATTCTGTTTGAAATATCTCCGTATTCTTGTTCATTTGGGAATTTTAAGACGTGGAAATTGCAATACAAATAAATGAAACCATGTTAAAATTGCAGACTCACTACTTAATTGGTTGCAGCCAGGATTGTAAAATGATGCAGGTACATGTGAGACCAGCACTATTTACACATCCATGTACCAACATTTTCACATCGAAGCTGCCGGGGCTAAGCTGTTCATTTTTTCCATGTGTACATCTGTAGAATGGTTGCTTCTGTTGTTATGAGCTCACAAATAAATGTGCTGGTCTGCAGATCTTTTAGAAAAGGCTCTTTGTTGGCACTAAAATATCACTGAAACCGAGCACATCATGACCTGGACATCTCGATTCCAATATATGCATTCTTCACCTGATATTTAGCGCTATTTAACCAGCCAGAATGGCCGCTGACCAGTTAAATAGCGCTTAACCAGCTATCCGCTGATATTCAGCAGGGGATAACCAGCTATCCCCTGCTGAATATCCTCGGTTAGCGGATAGCCGGTTATCTGCCAATTTTTTTTTGTATCGATGAATATTTTATTTTTTCCAAAAAGATTACAAAGCGCATGTTGTTAACACTACTTGCAAGTTCCCCCCCCCCACCCCAAAAAAAAACTACAAATCCTCAGCAGAATGCCTTTTTTATTGGTATATATAAACAATTTACAAGTCATAACACTTGATCAAGAAATTCAGAAAATAAATTAAAAGCTTTCCATCAGTAATATAAAGACAAAGGACAATAGATGGTTAATCTTCTTTTAGACCACAATTAAGGGGGGTAAGTAACATACAGCTCAGGAGAAAGCTTCACAATATCAATACACAGATCACAAATAAAGGCTATAGCATGCTATACCCCACCCCTTTTTACTTATTCTCAACCAAGGGTAATACAGTGTGAATCTTTTTCAAGTCTATAAAGGCACATAGCTGTTCCAGAAGAAAAAAAGACGTATTTTATGCCAACATATTTAACAACACATTTGCATGGGTAATTAAGATAAAAGGAAGCCCCTAATGCCAAAGTGTCCTTTCTTAAAGCCAAAAAAGCTTTCCTCCTATCTTGTGTTTACTTTGTTACGTGTGGAAATATCCCAACTTTTTCCCCATAGAACAAAGTTTGTAAATTACGGAGGGATAACCTTCTCACTGCTTCCAAATCTTGCTCAAACACAAATGAAACCAATAAGGTCGTCCTTTCTGATTCTGAAGATAATGATGTTTCCAAAAGTTCAGATATATATTTAATAAGTCTTCCTTTTCTTGACCAGACATTTCCAGAAAATTCTCAGAGATTTTCTTATTAGGTAAATAGTATATCCGATTGATCAGTGGAATCGTTTCCGGGGTAAACTTTAAAATTTCAAGCAAATATTTCTTAAATACTTCCAAAGGGTAATACCCAGAATTTTGGGGAAATTCAAAAAGCGGAGATTTAATGTACGATTACAATTTTAAATCTGTTCAATTTTACGATGTAATATTGTTTTATCTTTTACCACCATTGCGGCACATTCTTGCAAATTCTTTACATCTTCTTTAATTTTATCCATTTGAGTGTTAAATTCCGTCTTTATAGCTACTAAGGAATTTGATAAAGTTTCAACAGTTCTCACTAAAGTCGAGACCTCAGTTGTAGATTTAGCCACTGTATTATCCAACTGTTAGAGAGCTTCCCAGATAGTCTCCAGCGTTACCAACTCTGGCTGTTTTAATGGCGTCAGACGCTCAGTCGAAGCACAGAAAGGCTTCAGACCTCCCAATATTCCTGCATTCACAATTCCTCGATCCAGAGGACTTCCTGCAACTTCTTCGAGTTCAGGAGGCCTCGACTGAGACACGGGTCCTTCGGGAAGAGGCGGAAGGTTGAGCGCCAGGGGGGAAAGAGTAACATCTAGCCCAAAGTCTCCGGAGTCTCCTCCTCCCAGAGCAACAGCAGGGATCTTCCCAGTATTATGGGTGGGAGCTCTCGTTGCAAACCTCTCTATGAATTGCTGCTGAGATGAGGAGGTCCTGGCCATCGAGGGACCGGCCTTGACCGTCCCTTTGCGTTTTGTATGAGGCATTAGGTCTGAAGAACAGTTTAATTCAGTGTTATCCATGAGAGTCGAGCAGTGATCAGCAGCATGCTGCCATCTTGACACGCTCCCCCAGCAGAATGCCTTTTACAGTCTTCTAGACATCCCACTGAGCATCATCCACCCTTCCCACCCTCCTCAACAGTCCCAAGTACCTGGCAGAAACCCAAATCATTGCAACACTCCATACTACAAATCCCAGGGCAAGTAGTTGCTTCCCATGTCTGTCTCAATAGGAGACTATGGACTTTTCCTCCAGGAATTTGTCCAAACATTTTTAAACCCAGATATACTAACCACTGTTATCACATCCTCCAGCTCATGGAAAGTCTGCAGGAGGCGCAGCATTGGCAGCTGCAGAAGGCGCCCCAACACTGGCAGCAGCAGCAGCAGGCACCCCAGCACCAGCCACAGGAGCCCCAGCACAGCAGGCTGCCAAAGATCTGGGCCACTTGCCTCTGTGTCATCACCCTCTTCCCAGTCTGAAGGGGAGGATGAGGCAGACACAAGTGGCACCACTCCGCCATTTTTCAGAGCACCTGTAAAAAAAGGCCTTTTAAAAAATTTTTGCCGAAAATGGATGTGCGGCAAAATGAAAATTGCCGCGCTTCCATTTTTGGTCTAATTCAGCTATAGGAACATATGGGTGACTCTAGCATTTAGCACGTGCTAATTTTAACATGCACTAAAAATGCTAGCGCGACCCAAAGTGTCTCTTGTGCATCAGCACCCTGATTTGTAAAAGAACTGGGTGTTTCCATTCTGAGGCATAGAGTGAAACTTATCTGAGAGCAGGCCCTGTCCCAGCTGTAAAATCTGAGTCTTGAGCCATATCTCAAAGATGGCAGGGGAATCTAAGGACCAGTTAGAAATATGGTGAAAGGGGAACGCCTTAAAACAGTTTTATGACGAAACACGTGTCGGCACAGATTCTCCTCTGAATATTCACTGCTAAGATAAGTGAATTGTTGCTTTCATATAAAAGAAAAATTACTATTGAAAAGAGTTCTACATTTTGGAGAAATAAATTGAGTGAAGATATGATTGCTTAATGAGACCGATGAAGATTTCGGTGCATTTTGAATTCCCTTGAGTCAACTTGGGAATGGCATCCCTGATGGTCGTTACCTAATCTCTAAATAGAATGAGAGATTGTGGTTTGTGGGAACCCTATTGTTGTATTTATGAATATTTGATCCTAGCAACCTTATTGATTTTTAGTTGAATTTTGCCTATTGTGAACACTGTTACAGAGGATAGTAGGTCTGCTACAACTAAAGTAGCTCTGAGAGCAAAACCCCTCTCCTATTCCTACCATCCCACATCAATTGTCCCACTTGTCCACAGTAGGTAAAGATGGAGCCTGTACTGGCCAACACTGTCACATTTGTGCAGCAAATGCCAGCCCTTCACTCCATCAAATGATGACATGTCCCTGTACAGGCATGAGGTCTTTCTATGCACGTCTGAAGTGTTCTCAGATGTAAGGATAGACCTGAGAACATTGGGCATGATCCAGATTGTGACTTCCTTTGTCCTAGCTTTTTCATAGCTGTACTTGTTCAGCATTTGTATGGAAGATATTTGTTGAGGTGTAGTATGTTATTCATTATCCCTTTGTAATTACATTATTGATTGGACATCAACTAGTGTCTAAGGGACTGGGGGCAAAGGTTAACAAGATGGACAAATGTATCTATTCTGAACAAAAAAAAAATACCAATGAAAGAGTTGCATGTCTTTCAAAGTAGTTTGGGATAAGGAAAAATGTTTCTTATAACTCTATGCAAACAAACGTTGCCACATCATTTGTTTCTATGTCGATCCCTACTGTGCAGGTGCAAGCCACCTGCTCGGAAATGCTTTCCCTTTATTTTTTAAATAACACCTTGACTCAGTTTGAGCATTTACTGAGAATGTGACTGTTTTGTCTGTTCAAAAGTATTTTAATCTATTTAAATGCAACTTATTTTTAATAGGGATTGAAAACTATGCTGGGAAACATTTGGACTAAAAAAAAACATTGTACTAAATCGTTAGTGGCAATTGTAAAATACCCTGGAATTCATACTTGTGAAACATATTTACTACATTTTTAATAATGATTATAAAACATGTAATATGGCTTTATGAGAGAGCTTGCATTTTAGTGCCGTTTGCAGTAACCTTTATAGTAACTGTAAAGTGTTTTGTGATTGTAGTACATTGTATTGTGTTCTCAAAGGAGAGCTTTTTCTTCACCAGTGTCATCATGGCTGGCAATGTCATATTTTTGCTTTAAAGTAGCAGATCTGCTGTTAAACTTATAAGGTAGAACTTGCAGTATTCTATTATAGATTAACCACAATACCTTCATGCTGATAATTATATTATCTGGACATGTAAAGGCAATTCTATAAAGGGCACCAAGTTCCTGAGGGGGTGTCTATGAAGGCAAGCCTAAATATACCCAAGTAGCTAATAAAGGTTGCGTACATATTAGTGCCCATTACAATTTTTGCAATGACTAATCTGTGCACCTAAAATCCCCAAATCAGTTCACCCTTGCACAGTAGCAGACAAAGGGAGAAAGAGGTAGGACATCTATAACACCAGCACCCTCTGCTCCCATCATCATATATGCAGTGTACATAGAGGCCACATATGGGACACGCAAAACTATGAGATCTGGACCAGGAGGAAGAAGCTTTGGTTTGCAGCATGTGATGTTGACACATGCATAGTCCATGGACGGGACCAGTACAACCATCCATGTGCCACAACTGCCAATATACCACCAGTAGACTGCATTGGGAGCCCAGACTTCAAACAAGCTATTAGGGAAAGCATGCTATAGAGGTCCAAGAACTGTGTTACCATGTTCCCCTGTGTGTAAATTGCCACTCAATCCCTCTTCCCTGCTATTCCAACAAATTGAAGAGCTCAAGAAACAGATCAGGTAGATATGATAATGCAGGTCAGAATAACTCCTGAGGGTCCAAAAGCAGATGGAAAAAGATACAGGTTAATAACAGTCCACTCAGATATTTCCCCACAATTATACTTGCTATACATTATCGTCAGTGCTGGTATAGCTATTAGGTGGGCCAGACAGCTGCCTAGGGTGGCAAAATTAGAGGCATTGTGAAATTACTGCGGCATGTGCCCAGTCCTCACTTGGTTCCTTTATTGATCCAGGAGCTGCCCCTGCTCTGGGCTCCTGCCTCATCACAAGCAGGTCAGGAAAACAAGAAGCAAATGTGCCATGTTACTATAAAAAACACAGGCCTGTGCCGGGGCACTGCTGTGACAGGCCCCATGCCCCGAGGAAGTATGTGACCTGAGGGGACTGGACAAAGTGGTATATTAGTTCAAGGCAGTGCTAACTGGTGTGCACAGTAGTACTTCATCAGCAATTGGCCACATGACCTGGAGGAGATAGGGGGCATCAGCAGGAGCTGGTCTGACCATAAGAAGGAATGTGTGGAGATTCTGGACACAGGGAGGGAGATGAGTTGCTAGCCACTCAGTGTGAGTGGTGGATAGAGGATGGAGAACTGCTCCAAGGGGGAACCGCAGCAGTGGTCATGTACACATCAGTGCTTATTACAATTTCTGAAACATCTAATCTGTACACCTAAAATTCCAAAATCACTGCACCCTTGCCTGGTAGCAGACAAAGGGAGAAAGAGATATACCATCTACACCACAGCACCCATGGCCTCCACCATCATATATGTGGTGTACATAGAGGCCACCAATGCTGACCCAACCTTTGCACCTTCTGCCATATAGATCTATGGCCATGCACCTAAAGGGACCTCCTCTAGTATGTGGCATGTGAGTGTATGTACGTACACACATATACACACCTGACTCACCATGCCACTTCTATGATGATTGCAGATTCCCCCATTGCTCTCATAGAGCACAACCGCAGAGTTACTCAGGGCCCACATATACAAAGCACAGCCCTGGACTAATGTGATGCTATCATAATAGTCTGTTAGCCAAATCCTGAAATAGCAGTGCTTCCACCACTAACCTAGTCCACACTATCCAAACACTAATTCCTGTTTTGCAAAACAGTCCACTGCTGTCAAACGCACACTCTCCAGGACATTGAGACCTGGTAGCATAGTAGCTGTGCCACTTCTAACCAGCATGCCAACACCACAGTATGAGGGCTACACCAGCATAAGATATAGACATGTTAGCAGATTGTACATTGTTTATCGGAACCCTGAATTTGCAAAGCAGTACAGCTTGTATAGGATAGGTCCTCTGAATTTATACATTTATAGGCTGGAAGGATTCAGCTGGGACCACAACCTTATTATGCATTGAAATGATGTGTGTCTCACTGCATAACACACAATTGTAAAGGGTCATAGATTTGTAATACTGCATTTTTGTGGTACAACTAGTGGTTTACATTAATAAATGCTTTATTTTTAGCCCACTGTATCTGATACAATCTAAGCGGGGAACAAAATAATATAGTAAGTGAAAAATTTAATACAACAATGAATGAAAAGTATCACAATAATACAACATCATTCATTGCTACAATAATACAAACTTACATATGACAATAATGAAGAATTGAATACTGCTGTCAAAGAAAACAATTTAATGACTTTAATGACCCATAGGCTTGAATAAATATATGGGTTTTTAATTCTCTCTTAAACTGAGCAATATTCTGCACAGAATGAAGTTCAATGGGTAACACATTCCATAATTTAGGACATAAAGCATGGAAGACCTACACTAGATAAATCTGCCGAAAAGATGGAACTTCTAATGAATGTTTTTAGGAAGATCTCAGTGTGTATAAAGGTTGATAACATCTCAGAGTGACCTGGGTGTCGTGGAAATACAACCATTCAAAATGTTAAACTCAATATGATACTTTATAGGGAATCAATGCATTGACTTCAAAATAGGAGTAACATGATCATATCGCAAACTCCCACTAATCACGCTTGCTATGGAATTTTGAGAAAACTGTAAAGTTCTCAATGGACCATCTGCAATTCTATAAACAGGCCATTGCAGTAGACCAACAAAGGACAGACCACTGGTTGGACAATCTTGTGAAAATTATCCATTCTGACATAAAGATCTAATATGTCTCACAATAAGACCTTCAAAATCATACTCTGGACTTGCTTCTTAATAAACAAAGTTGTGTCAAGTTGCACTCCTAAATTTCTGATCTCATTAAGTATTGGAATTTCAACTGAATTCATACTAAATACTTTAGGACAATTTACTCCAACAGTAGCAGATAACAAAATAATTTGTGTTTTGGAAATATTGAGTTTTAGCTGCTTTCCTTCCATTGCTTGTTATTGCACAATTAGCACCATGTGGATTGTTAATCAATGAAGTTGTGCATGGCAATTTGACCACACTGCCAAGTTTGCGTGGACAATTTTAGTCACCATATATTTTTATTTATTTATTGGGATTTATTAACCACCTTTGCAAGACATATGCAGGTGCTTTTCTGTCCCTAGTGGGCTTACAATCTAAGTTTTTGTACCTGGGGCAAATGAACGTTAGGTGACTTGCCCAGGGTCACAAGGAGTTGTAGTGGGAATCAAACCTAGTTGTTCAAGTTCTCAGTCCACTGCACAGCCTGATACTCATAGCTGCCTTGGTGTCCATATTCACAGCTGTCTATCAAGCTGAAATACCCTTTGAAGGTGCTGCACAGGCCTGACCCCAGATCTACTGGCAAAGAAGAAGAGGAAGAGTCAGCACCTGAGGAAAAGCAGGAAGCAAAGGAAGATGAAGAAGCGGAGAAAGAGGAGGAAGAGAACATGGCAGTGGAGGCACCAATGGAGGGAGAGGACATGGAGGTTCCTGCACCAGCACCACATTCCTAATTGCCCTGCTCTGCACATTCATCCACACCCTCTGTCTCATCATCTACCCATTCCTGTCCCAGTTAGAGTGCAACCCCCTAATGAGCTGGAAGCAGATCAGGCAGTGGTCATCAGTGATTCAAAGGAGGAACATGCTTCCCCACTGCAGCAACACCCTACACCTAATGCTTCACTGCTGGAGCACCTGCAGGTGTTTACATAAGTATTGCCACACTAGGACAGACCAAAGGTCCATCAAGCCCAGTATCCTGTTTCCAACAGTGGCCAATCCAGGTCACAAATACCTAGGGCAAGAACCCCCCCCCCAAAAAAAAAAAAAAAAATTCAATACATTTTATGCTGCTTATCCCAGAAATAAGAGGTGCTGTTCTTTAAATTAGTATGACAAAATTTTGGTTGCTGCTCTGCCACCCACATAAATATGACCTTAGCATAGGCGCCCGGTATAAGAGGCTTGGGGAGGCTAAGCCTCCACAGCTGCAAGCCCTAAGCGTCTATCTCTCTCAGTCATCTATCATACCTCGTGGTGTTAGAGCAGCAGTGAAAAGCATTGCAGGCTGCTGAGCTCCGTGCTTTGTTTTGCCTTCTCTCTCTCAGCTCTGGCCCGCCCTCATTTCCTGTTTACACAAGGGCGGGCCAGAGCTGAGAGAGAGAGGGAAGGCAAAACAAAGCACGGAGCCCAGCACTGCTGCTCTAACACCACCAGGTATGATAGATGACGTTTAAAATTTGAAGGAAGCCTGGAACTCAAAGGGAGTGAGGGAGGGGGACCCTGGAACTGTCTGTGAGGGAGGGGGGACCCTGGAACTGTCTGTGATGAGTCTGACTTCTTGAGGTAACTTTCCAGTTCAGTATTTTGCCTTCATATCTGTTGTGCCATGTGTTTTTCATGTGTGATCAAGATGCAGTATTCTGCTACCATGTAGTATTTGCAGCCCTTTTTGTTTTGTTTTGTTTCACTAGGTTGTGTACTGGTGTTTTAGAGCCAGGTTTTAGAGCCAGGTGTAATTATAGTGCTGCCTTTCCACGCATAAGGTTGTAGCTCGTCCTGTCCTTGGAATTAGTGCTGTTATAGTTTGGTAAGATTATGAGTGTGTTTTTGCACAAGTTTGTGTATAGTGTTTTGCAGTGGAGAGATTGTGTGTTGGCCTTACTGAGGTGGCACCAAAACATCAGAAAGGGTGTAGAGCCTAAATCATGACACACTACCTCTTGAAGGATCTACATATGGTCGTTAATAAAAGGAGCTCATTGTGAACACTAGCCACCCTAAAAGAGTGTTTTTTGGCTCTACACGTATCATGATATTATGATCCCTTGTTTAATATTGTTGACGGTCTGCATTTTCTGTATGGTGATATATTGGTATATTAGGTCTGCCCAGTGTAATATTTATGGTACAGTAAGGTTATGAGTGTGTTTTTGCACAAAGTTGTGCATAGTGTTTTGCAGTTGAGCAATTGTGGTGAGTATATGCTTTGAGCAACCACTTTATTCTTTGACATGTGATACATATCTAATATCTAAATTTAATAAAAGGTATTAATTGTGATTATTTTATTTTTACTTATTTTTTTCTGTGTGTTGTCAGACAATTATGGATGTAAGCCCCACCCCTGGCCCCAACCCTAACCCCGCCCCCTTTAGCCTCCCCAAACAATTGGGCCACCGACCGCCTATGGACCTTAGTGTGCCATTACTTGGCAGAAGAGAAAACCCCCATGAATCAAGGCACAGAGCAAAAATGAAAGTAGGGGGGGGGGGACCAGTACAATTCCAACTCAATTGCTGCTCCTTGTGACCATGCTTTTTGAAACCTGTAATTTAATTCTTGATTGGTTTGAGCATAAGATAGTGCAGAAGATGTTGGGTGGTATTTTTTTTTAATTTTTAATTTATACTTTCCAAACTTTACAAGACAAATTTGCTAAGTAAATCAGACAGAATATTATGAAGTTATCACATTCATCTTACAAAGATACATTAATGCTCTTTTTATATCACAAGAAAAAAATGAGACCAAGGCATTACTAAGAATAAATGGGGAAAAATTATAGGTAAATATAACTAAAGAACAGACTTTGCACGTATCATTCTTCCTTAATTTCTTACAGCTTTAAACATTAGTTAGAATGTAGAAAAATCATAACTTCCTAGAGTCAATGAATACTCTTAACTGCTCTGGCTGGAAAAATATATATTTTAAACCTTGATGTTTCACCACACATTTGCTTGGGTAGTTCAAGAAGAAAGAGGCTCCCAATTCCTGGGTCTCTTTCCTCATGCTCAAAAAAGATTTCCTAATATCCTGCGTTTGTTTCGTTACGTCCTGAAATATACAAACTGTTTTACCATAAAACAAGTCATTTATTTGACGAAAGTATAGTCTTTTTATAGCTTCAACATCTTGCAAGAAAACAAATTGAACCATTAAAGTCATTCTTTCTGATTGATCCGATATAGTAGCTTCCAACAGTTCAGATACATTTAAGTTTGTTTGTTCCATTAAATTTACAGGTTTATCAGTTAGGGATCCTGCTTCCAAGGAGATCTTATTCATTATATAGTAAATTTTGTTAACTGGAGGTAAAGTTTCTGGGGTATATTTCAAAATTTCAATTAAGTATTTTTTAAAGGCATCCAACGGTGTTACTCCTTTCTCTCTTGGAAAATTCAGAATCCTCATATTGAGTCTTCGATTATAATTTTCAATTTGATCAATCTTTCTTGCTATTATAGTTTTGTCTTTTATCATTTCTGAAGATAGGTCTTGCAGTTTTTTAACATCTTGATTGAGCTTTATCGTTTGAGCTGTAAACTCCTTTTTTATGCCAGTCAGAGATTCAGAAAAGGCATTCATTGTACTTACAAGAGAAGATAGTTCTTTCGTAGATTTATCCACATTTACCGCTAATTGATGGAGAACACTCCAAATGTTCTCCAACGACACCGACCCAGGTGCAGATTTCAAAAGCTTCCCTTCTAGGCTCAGGCCCTCAGGCCTTTGCGACCCGTCTGGTATCGCCACTCTAGCCCCTTCGATTAGGGGTTCACCATCGACACCCTCTTCGGATTCGAGGGAACCTCTCTGGTTCCGGCGTCCTTCTGGGTGGGGCGGTGGTTTAAGCGCCGGAGGAGAAAGAGTGACATCGAGTCCCAAGTCCTCCATAGCTCCCCCGCTATGGGGGACAGCGGGAACACTCACGGCGTCTTGGGAAGAAGTTCGCGAGATGAACTGCTCGATCGAAAGCTGTTGCGGGGATGAGGTCCGGGGTATCAAAGCTTTACCCCGGACCATACCCTTCCGTTTAGTATGAGGCATAAACAAAGAGATTTAGATTTTAAGACGCGATCGAATTGAGGAGATCAGAGCTCACTCAACTACGTGCCGCCATCTTGGAACGCCTCCTTCCAATTTCGTTGGGTGGTATTCTTGACACTTCATTATGTATGAAAAATCTGGTTAAAAAATTGTTTGGTTTAATCTTTATGAAACTGAAATTGATTAGGCACCAATGGCCTGGAACCCAGAATCCTTTGTTTCCTAGTTGCTTGACCTTAAATAAGAATGATTTCCAGTCCATCGATTCTTCCTCCAAAGTTTTTGGAGTTATCTTTGAATTCAGTGCTGAAGTTTCAGCCACAGATTAATGGGTTATTGATTTTTTATTTTTTTAATTAAGAAAACTAAAACTTATCCTCTCTAACCCTATTCACTTTGCAGTATTAGTTCAATTTATGGTCCTATCACAGCTTGATTATTGCAACTCCCTTTGTTGGGATATTACAGCAAGAGTTCTAAAACAATGCTGCTTATATGGTTTTCGAACAGTCAACATTTCACCATGTTACTTCACTCCTTAGGAAGCTCTATTGGCTCCCTTTACAGGTGAGGACTGATTTCAAAATTTATGTTTTTAGTGTGCTTTCCTTCAAGTTAGGTGGCTCATCAGCAATATTGAAATTATGCACAAATATTTCTCTCTTCTAAATCAAGCAGTCATTGTAGCTTAACAGAGAACGAAAACACTGGTCTCTGAGCAACACATACTTGTACAACATAGGACCAGTGAAGTGAAAGACATCTGTTAAAGTAAACCACACATCAGTCCAAAATGGTGTTAATTTCTTTTATCTGCTTTGTAAACCACTTCAGACTTTGTTTTCAGGGAAGAGGTGGTATATAAGTGCAAAGATTAGATTAGATTAGATTAGGAGAGGTTATAAGGGAGAAGTCAAACTTGATAGTAGCTGAGGCTCAGATTTTAATACATTGCATGGAAAACAGTTCCAAGAGTAGGTCCTATGAGAGCTCAGTTCCTATGTATGATCAAAGCTCAAGCACTTCCTTTCCCCACAAAATGATGTTTTGCAGATTTGTAGAACAAACTCTTACTTCAATGCATTTTGAATTTTCATTTTTAAAAAGCCGAATGTGACAAATATACAAGGTGTGAAGTTTTTGAAAGCCACTGTACAGCACTAGAAAGTATAAGGCAGACATAGGCCAATGGAGTGCTCTATAATGCAGCAAAATGCAAAGGTTTTCATGTCAAAAAAGTAGGATGTTTGCACCTATAAGTTTGCAAAAACTGAATACCATTTTCACTTCAAACTCATATGAGATTATTATCCAAGGCTACTAAAATGCATTAGAAAATGGGCTTAGTGCATTTTAGCATGGGACTTTCTCATACACTATGCTGCTGTAAAATAGGGTCACTTCTTTTTTTCTCTTTTTGAAGATCCCATGCTAAGTTTTTGATTAGCACATGACACCTGTAAAAAAAAAAAATCAACATGGGAACAGTTACTGCCTCCTATTTAGGAAGCACTAAGGCCCCGATGCTGAAAAGTAAACGCAGGTGGCAAAGGCCATTTCGTGCCAGACTAGTGCTCGTGTTTGCTGGCGCACCATGCTCAAAGGCCCCTATCTCAGGAATAGAAAATGCACTGAGGGATAGCGCATCAAGCATGCAATTGCATGCTGATGAGCTAATTTCCTATCCTCCCTAATGCTCCGCAGGCAGCACACCAAACAAGGGCACTCTTCCTGCGGAAAACTCTATGCCAGCTCGGAGCTAGTGTTAGGGTTTGCCAAAGCATTCGAGAGGAATGGAAAGACCGGAAAGTATTGGGAATCCCTTCCCCACCCCCAAAAATGTGAGAGCCAGGTGGTCCAGTGGATCCTAGGTCCCCACCCCCTGTCATGTCCCGTACCTCAACGCAAGCGGCGTCCTCGGACTGCGCAGGGTCCTGTCGACACGCACACTTGACTGGCACTGCCTGAGCCATGTGTGTGTAGTCCTTTCTGGGTTTGTTCAGAAAGCGGTGGTTGCAGGCTCCTTAATTCCTTTGCTTCCATGCACCTGTTTCTGCTCTCTCTCTCTCTCTCTCTCTCTCTCTGCCTGGCTTCCAGGCTCCTTGATTGCTTTGCTTCCACCCACCTGGCTTCCCTTGCTTCTCTCCTATTGGTCTGCCAGTTCCTCCTTCCCCTGCTCTTGTCCTTTGGCTGTGCCCCTTCTCCCTGCTTATGTCAGATGCCAGCACTTTATCAGCTGAGCTCTCCCTGGACTCTATGCTTCGGCTTCTACTTTGGTAGGTGTTTCTAACTCTGTAGTCTGCTTCTTATCTACTAGTCCCTCAATGCTGACTTTGCCTGTACCTGGATTACTCTTCTGCCTGCCGCCTGCCTACTGACTTTCACCTGCATCTGGATTACTCTCTTGCCTGCCGCCTGACTACTGACTTGCCTGTACCTGGATTACTTTCTTGCCTGCCGCCTGCCTACTGACTTTCGCCTGTACCTGGATTACTCTCTTGCCTGCCACCTGCCTACTGACTTTCCTGTACCTGGATTACTCTTTTGCCTGCTGCCTGCCTACTGACTGCCGCTTTTACCTGGATTACTCTCTTGACCTGCTGCCTTCCTGGCCGATACATTCATCACCCTGCTTCCAGCTCCGTCGCATAAGTCCTGCAGGCCGCCCACACCTAAGGGCTCAACCTCTGGGGAACAGCGGTCAGTGCAAGTGAATCCCGGGGTTGTCCAGCTGCCAATCAGAACCTGGTCGAGTACCGGGCTCAGCAGCGCTCTACTTGGTAAAAGAACTCATAAGTCTGACACCCCATAAAGACATAAACCCCCCTGAAAATAAATAACACCCTGGTTGTACAGTAGAACCTCTGTCAAGTTATATTTATGGGGGTATGGGGGCCTGGAGTCCATTGGCTCACCAAGCCGTCATATCTTTGGCGGGTATGGTGCCTGGGGTTCACCGGACCACCAGGGTTTTAGATTTTGACAGGTCAGGGTTTTGACAGGTCAGGGGTTTCTCTGGGCATGCACTCAAGAGTTGCATTGAATGCACAGCTCTTGAGTGCATGCCAGGCACAATCATCCCACACTTGTCCCTCATGCTTAAATTTGCATGTCATTAGTGTTGAACATGAGGGAGTTGCTCAGATGCGCTGACAGTGTGGTATTTCTCCAGCACTGTGTTTTCATGGGCATTAGTGTTCCGGTGTTAACTCTGGCATTAGCTAGTTAGCACACAGTAATTAAAATGTGCTAGCTAGTTAATGCAGATACACTCATTCTCTGCCCATGGCACACCTCCTTTCAAAAAATATTTTGGAAAGTTCATTAATGTATACTTAGGGCTAGATTGATGGTGCTAAAAAAATCAGCACAGAAAAAAAGGGTGAGCACTATTCTATAAGTCACACCTAAAGTTAGGCACGGTTTATAGAATAGCGCTTAAGTCTCGGGGGTCATGCTTAAATTTAGGAGCATGCATTTGCACCAATGAAAACATGGTGCAAATACCCATGCCTAAATTTAGGCATGGAGCTCCCTTCTTCTATAATCGCTTGTGTAAACAAAACTACACCCATGATCTTCCCCGAACTATCCATGTCCCTTCCATTTCCGCACCCTTTCTTTGGGACATGCCTAACTTTATGCACATACATCTTAATTGATTCCAATTAATGCCAGTAGTAGCTTGTTAAGCCAATTATTTATACTAATTTGCTAATTATTCAATAAAGATATGTGTGCAATTTAGGCACGTGCCCAAATTTGCATGTGCATCTCAAAGCACCCTTTATAGAATTAGGGGGTTATCATACAGAACATGTTAAATTACCAGTAAGCATTTCCGGTGTATTAATCATGCATTAGGGCTTTAATGTCATTTAGTAAAAGGGCCTCAACTTTTGTAATGAAACTTTTCAAGAACTTGCTACAGATTTACCAAACTTTGATAAAACAAACCAATCGATCAACTATTATGAAGAGAATTAAATAATTTTGAAAAAGCAAAAATTGTGACTTGAACTTCGTCATTTAGATTATCTATTTATCTACACACATTTAAAGTGAAAATGTCTTGAAAATTGACTTAGGCAAACCAAATTTTCTATAACTTTACTGAAAGAAAAGAACATAACAGAAATGAAACTTATCCAAATGCCAAGAGACAAGTATTAATAGAATTAAAGAGAATTTAGATCAGTAGGATTCTGATAAAGTGATACTGTCAGGGTTGTTAAGCAACTCAGATTCTTGTTACACAAACCAGTCAAGTTCTAACAATCTATGAGATAAGATGATTCTTGATGGCTCTAGATTCAGTTAATTTGCACAGGTATGAAACACTGCAGACCGGTTTTATCCATTCTCATCTGTGAGATTATAGTTATTATAGTTATCTCAAGTTAGATAGAAAAACATGACAAAGAAGTTACACTTTTTCATATTTATGTCAAGTTTTATAGCTAACCACCATGTTTCTGCCCCATGGCCATGGGATATTAAAGAATAACAGCTTTCAGGTAGTGATGAGAAGAATTATTGTCATTCATTTCCTATTTCTTCACTGCAGCTGTAATTGGAAGTTATCTTCTTATAATTGCATCTTTAGTAAGTAGTAATTATAATTCTTATTTCTTTTAATTAGTTTGGTCTTCAATAAATTGTGTTTTGCATAAGTCTTTTGTCTAACTTCACAGCATGGAGCTTAAAAGAAATGGTTATTCAGGACAAAGTGAATTACACTGCAATACAGAGAGCCTTCCATTAGTGTCCATCAGATCTGACTCTGCATAACTGCATTACTAAGGTGGTGCTCTCAATCTAGCAAGAAGAGGGTTGGGGTTGCTACTTCTATGGCCTCCTTTGCAATATGGAGCAACATCAACTAAAATTAGATAAGAACATAAGAGTAGCAATACTGGGTCAGATCAATGGTCCATCTAGCCCAGTATCCTATTTTCCAAACAGTAACCAAGCCAGGTCACAAGTACCTGGCAGAAACCCAAATCATTGCAACACTCCATACTACAAATCCCAGGGCAAGCAGTTGCTTCCCATGTCTGTCTCAATAGGAGACTATGGACTTTTCCTCCAGGAATTTGTCCAAACATTTTTTAAACCCAGAATAATAACCACTGTTATCACATCCTCCAGCTAAGAGTTCCAGAGCTTAACTATTCATTGAGTGAAAAAATATTTCCTCCTATTTGTTTTAAAAGTATTTTCATGTAACTTCCTCAAGTGTCCCCTAGCCTTTGTACTTTTGGAACGAGTAAAAAATCGATTTACTTGTACTGTTTCTACACCACTCAGGATTTTTTAGACCTCAATCATATCTCCCCTCGTCCATCTCTTTTTCAAGCTGAAGAGCCCTAACTGAAATAAAGCAAATTGGTGAGGCAAGATTTCCCTTGGCTGAACCCATGCTGACTCTGTCCCATTAAACCATGTTTGTCTACGTGTTCTGCAATTTTATTCTTTATAATAGTTGACACGATTTTGCCCGGCATCAGCATCAGGCTTACTGGTCTATAATTTCACCGATCACCCCTAGAACCCTTTTTAAAAATCATCATCACATTGGCCACCCTCCAATTTTCAGGTAGTACAGACAATTTTAACGACAGATTACATACTACTAACAGCAGATCAGCAATTTCGTGCTTGAGTTCTTTGAGTACCCTTGGATGTATGCCGTCTGGTCCAGGTGGCTCAGTACATCTTCCAGGTTCACCGAGATTTTTTTCAGTTCCTACACATCATGACCCTTGAAAACTATTTCCAGTACAAGCAGATCTCTTACATCATCTTCCATAAAGGCAGAATTCATTCATTTTCTCCGTTATGGCCTTGTTCTCCCAGAGCACCTGTTTTGCCTCTTTGTGATCTAATGGTCCCACGGATTCCTTCGCAGGCTTTTTGCTTCTGATCTACCTGAAAAAGTTGCTACTGTGAGTTGTTTCCTCTGTGGCAAGTTTCTCTTCATATTCTCTTTTAGCCTTCTTTATTAATGCTTTGCATCTGACTTGCCAGTGCTTATGATGCTTCTTATTTTCTTCATTTGTGTCCTTTTTTCCATTCTTTGAAGGACAGTCTTTTGGCTATAATGGTCTCTTTTACTTCGCCTTTTAACCATGCTGGCTGATGTTTTCTCTTCTTTCCATCTCTGCAAATATGTGGACTTGGCTTCCGAGATGGTATTTTTGAATAACGTCCATGCCTGATTTACCAGCTCATTTTCGAAAGTGATCACCGGCCATCTTCTGACATAAATCGGGAGATGGCCGGCGATCTCCTGAACCCAGTCAAATCGGTATAATCGAAAGCCGATTTTGGCCGGGTTCAACTGCTTTCTGTCGCGGAGCTGGCGAAATATCAAGGGGGCGTGTCGGTAGGGTAGTGAAGGCGGGACGGGGGAGGGATAGAGGCGTGCTCATGAGATGGCCGACTTTGCCCAATAATGAAAAAAAAAAGTAAGGCTTGTAGAGCATTTCGCCGGCTGTACTTGGTCCCTTTTTTTTCACGACCAAGCTTCAAAAAGGAGCCCCAACTCACCAAATGACCACCGGAGGGAATCAGGGATGACCTCCCCTTCCTCCCCTAGTGGTCACCAACCCCCTCCCACCCCCCAAAAAACTTTAAAAACATTTTTTCGCCAGCCTCTATGCCAGCCTGAAATGTCATACCCAGCTCCATGACAGCAGTATGCAGGCCCCTGGAGCAGTTTTTAGTTGGTGCAGTGCACTTCAGACAGGTGGACCCAGGCCCATCCCCCACTACCTGTTACACTTGTGGTGGTAAATGGGAGCCCTCCAAAACCCACTGTACCCACATGTAGGTGCCCCCCTTCACCCATAAGGTCTATGGTAATGGTGTAGAGCTGTGGGGAGTGGGTTTTGGGGGGATTTGGGGGGGCTCAGCACCCAAGGTAAGGGAGCTATGCACCTGGAAGCTATTTTTATTTTTAATTTTTAGAAGTGCCCCCTAGGGTGCCCAGTTGGTGTCCTGGCATGTCAGGGGGACCAGTGCACTAGAAATGCTGGCTCCTCCCTTAGTAACATAGTAGATGACGGCAGAAAAAGACCTGCATGGTCCATCCAGTCTGCCCAACAAGATAAACTCATATGTGCTCCTTTTTGTGTATACCTTACCTTGATTTGTACCTGTCCTTTTCAGGGCACAGACCGTGTAAGTCTGCCCAGCACTATCCCCGCCTCCCGCCACCGGCTCTGCCACCCAATCTCGGCTAAGTTCCTTAGGATCCATTCCTTCTGAACAGGATTCCTTTATGTTTATCCCACACGTGCTTGAATTCTGTTACCGTTTTCATTTCCACCACCTCCCGCGGGAGGGCATTCCAAGCATCCACTACTCTCTTCATGAAAAAATACTTCCTGACATTTTTCTTGAGTCTGCCCCCCTTCAATCTCATTTCATGTCCTCCCATGACCAAATGCCTTGGATTTGGCCGGGTTTGAGATTGCCGGCATTATTTTCCATTATGGCCGAAAACCGATGCCGGCCATCTCAAACCCGGCGAACTCTGACATTTGGCTGGGCCCAACCGTATTAGAGAAAAAAAAGATGGCCGGCCATCTTTTTCAAAAATATGGTTGGCTCTGCCCACTTACGGCGCCGACCCCGAAGATGGCCAACTAGCGATCTATGTTGTCGGCAGCGCTACAGCTGGCCGGAACCGTATTATCGAAAAAGATGGCCGGCCATCTTTTTTTTCGATAATACGGTTTAGCCCGGCCAAATGCCGTGGAGTTCGCCAGGTTTGAGATGGCCAGGTTTGTTTTTCAGCGATAATGGAAAGTTATGTCGGCCATCTCAAACCCCGGCCAAATTCAAGGCATTTGGCCGTGGGAGGAGCCAGCATTTTTAGTGCACTGGCTCCCCTGACATGCCAGGACACCAACCAGCCACCCTAGGGGTCACTGCGGTGGACTTCAGAAAAGCTCCCACGTGCATAGCTCCCTTACTTTGGTAGCTGAGCCCCCAACCCCCCCCCCCCCACCAAACCCACTACCCACAAATGTACTGCACCCACTAAAATTGCTCCAGGGACCTGCATACAGCCTCTAGGACAGTGGCGTAGCTACGTGGGGCCTGAGGGGGCCGGGGCCCCCGCAGATTCACCCCAGGTCCCCCCTCCTGGCGAACCCGCCCCCGCCTACCTTTACTTTTGCTGGCGGGGGATCCCACTCCCCGCCAGCCGACGTCTTCTCAGTCCTTCCTGCTCTTCAATTTGTTTGCTGACGTCCTGCACGTAATTGTACGTGCAGGACGTCAGACTCAGAGAACAGTTCTGTTCTCTGAGTCTGACGTCCTGCACGTTGTCTGCACGTACAACGTGCAGGACGTCAGCAAACAAATTGAAGAGCAGGAAGCGACTGAGAAGAAGACGTCGGCTGGCGGGGAGTGGGATCCCCCACCAGCAAAAGTAAAGGTAGGCTGCGGCGGCGGCGGGTTCGCGGCGGGAAGGGGGGCGGCAATGTCGGCGGTGGGGGGGCGGCACCGGGGGGAGGGCTAAAATGTGCCCCCTCCCCCCGGGCTCTGGCCCCCTCCCCCACGGAAGGCTGGCTATGCCCCTGCTCTAGGACTTATTGCTGCTGTATAACTTTGGCACACCAGTTCACACCTGAAGACTAATCTCTCTGAAAAAGTCCTTTCTTGAAATAACCACATTTACTCACAGTTAACTACAGATCAGAGATTGTGCCCCACTGGCAAAGAGTCCCCTGGTACTAAGATTAGCAGTAGGTCAGAGCTGGCACAATGGTGTACAATGCCCTCTTTCAGCACCATTCAAGGTAAGAACTACGTTCTCTAACGTGGGTAACACAGGAAAGGGAACTAAAACTGGCTTACAAAAATGGCCACTACAGCATGGACTACAACAGGAAACAAAACAGGGCACACTCTGACCCAGTTAGCAGGGGGGAAAAGCACCATGGGAGTAGAGCCCAGTACCCTACACCCACCACAATGCATTGCTAATGTGACTCTGCAGGGCACCTAACAGAAAAGGTGTCACACTCACCCGAGAGCCACATTGCAACCAGGGAAAGGCTGTCGGAGGATACAACACATTCTGCTGTCATGGAGGTGGGGTACGGCATTTGAGGCTGGCATACAGGCTGGCAAAAAAGGTTTTTAGTTTTATTTTTTTAGTTTGGAAGGGGATTGGTGACTACTGGCGGAGTATGGGGAGGTCATCCCCCATTCCCTCCAGTGGTCATCTGGTCAGTTGGGGCACCTTTTTGAGGCTTGGTCGTGAAAATAAAAGGACCAAGAAAAGTCGGCGAAATACTGCTTAACGCCACTTTTTTTTCCATTATCGGCGAAAGCCAGCCATCTGGTAGCCACGCCCATGCCCCGCCTTCGCTAATTTACCGACATGCCCCCTTGAACTTTCGCCGACGAAGTGACGGGAAAGCGGTGATGCTGTCAAAAATGCCGCTTTTGATTATACCGATTTCGCCGCTTTTAAGAAATCACCGGCCATCTCCCGATTTGTGTCGGAAGATGGCCGGCGATCACTTTCGATTATAAGCTGGTTAGTGTCCTAACCTTTGCAGCCGATCCTTTTCATTTCTTTTTAACCATTTTCCTAATTTATTATAGCCTCACTTTTGAAAATTAAATGCAGCTACAGTCGATTTCCTTTGCAGGTTCATCCCAGATAGTGGCTCATGTTATGATCACTATTTCCCAGGGCAACCAACACCGCCATCTCTCACAATATGCCCTGCACGCCACCAATGACCAGATCCAAACTGGTTCCCCCTCTTGTCAATTCCTGGACCAGCTGCTCCAAGAAGCAGTCGTTTATTACATTTAGAAATTTAATCTTCCTGGCACTCCCTGATGTAACATTTATTCAGTCAATATCGGGATAATAGAGGAGATATCATTCCAGCCTTCGGCAATAAACTTGTAACAGAAGGCAAAGAATTATAACATTATAGACATGGAGGCATATTTTCAAAGCACTTAGATTATGGAACTTTGGTAGCTAATAGTGTGTTGCTTGATTATGTAGACTTCAGGGAAGTTTATTAAGGTCAAAATGGCATTTTAAACATAATATCGTTGCATTGCAGAATGCTTTGTAATGAGGTTCAAATACCTTACCTCCAACATTTTTATATTGCAAAGTAATCCTTGAGTAGAGAAACAAAACAGAACCTTTTGCAGACAGTGTCCAAAAAAGTCTTTATTACAACAATCCAGTGTTGTAATAAAGACTTTTTTGGACACCATCTGCAAGAGGTTCCGTTTTGTTTCTCTATTGTTTGATGCCTGGTATTTTCCTTCATTGGACTTCTTTACTTCTGTTTGTGATTGAAGTAATCCTTGAGTCATATTGGATTCTTCTAAAATTAGTTGGAGACCTGAATTAAAGATTTTGGTAATTTACCTCAAAATACCCAACATTTCATTGTGGTAGCGTACATGTGAATTAAACACACAAGCTGCATTATTTACACTTCCGGGGAGCATCAGAATTCCCATGGTCTGATATTCCCAGCCAGCATCTTTAAAAATCCAACATTAAAAGAATCTTCTCCCTATTCCTCCCAAAGCCTCCCTGAAAACAACATCCTCTAGAATCCCCCCAAACACATTCCCCTAAAGACCCCTATCATAACCTTCTGAAAAGACTCCCCACAATCCATAGAGATCTATAAAATAATGAGTGGAGTGGAGCAGGTAGATGTGAAGCATCTGTTTACACTTTCCAAAAATACTAGGACAAGGGGGCATGCGATGAAGCTACAATGTAGTAAATTCAAAATGAATCAGAGAAAATGTTTCTTCACTCAACGTATAATTAAACTCTGGAATCCGTTGCCAGAGAATGTGGTAAATGCAGTTAGCTTAGTGGAGTTTAAAAAAGCTTTGGGCAGCTTCCTAAAGAAAAAGTCCATAGACATTTATTAAATGGACTTGGGGAAAATGCACTATTTCTGGGATAAGCAGTATAGAATGTTTTGTATGTTTTGGGATCTTGCCAGGTATTTGTGACCTGGATTTTCCACTGTTGGAAACAGGATGTTGGGCTTGATGAACCTTTGGTCTTCCCCAGTATGGCAATACTTATGTACTTATGAACCACCCAGACCTACTTGTTTAAATCCCTGGTATCTGGGTTTCAGGGCGGAAGAGATCCTTGGTCACCCCTGTCTCTCCTGGTGCCTGAATCAAAATGGTTCTAGCAACTCCTATCAGTAGTTCAAGAGTAGTACTGATAGGGGTCAAGCTGCTGTATAAGATTACCACTAGGGATGCATTTTGAACCTGGTGTCAACAGGGACTGGAGTGACTGCTTTGGAATTCCAAGATACCAGGGGTTTGAACAGGTAGGCCCAGGGTTCCTGCAAAAGGGTAGGGGTCTCTTTAAGAGGTTGTTTGGGTGGGGGGCTTCAAAAGGATGTGTTTGTGGGAGCTTTGGAATGGAAGTTTATGTTTGGGGGGCCTCAGGGGGAAAAGGAAGAATATTCTTTTAATGACCTACACCTGTAAGATGATTCTGGGCTGGAAAAATAACATCTTTGAGCTTTGCATCTCATTATTATGTATCCTGTGGTAACTTAAATTAATATGAGTTATGGTAATATAAGACATAAGGGGCAAATAACATATGTTATTGCTGTAACATACCTTAATAACTACTTCCTTAAATCCATAATTCTAACTGTTAAAGTTGAATGCCATACATCATAATAGTTTGAAGTGTCTTTTTTGTTGATATCTATTGATTAACTGGTTTTTGTTTTCTGAAAATACGATGCAATTTTGATATCTACAATTAGAAATGGTACAATCAAAATTGTCAGTTTTTTAAAAAAATTTAATTTCAACCAAGGTTCAGTACCTCATATAGCCTAGTGCTTCTCAAACTGGTTGTGAAGTTTACTTTAGATATTATTTTTTTCTTTTGAATATTCAAAATGAATACGCAGAAGATAGATTTGCATGCAATGGAGGTAGTGCACATGTATCTACCTAATACATATTCTTTGTGGGTAGCATGAATACCACACTAGCTAACGAGTATTCAAGGACCAGTTTCAGAACAACTGATGTAGATAGACCAATTTTGACTCCCTATAAAATTCCCTGCTGGCACCTAGATTCAGCTGAAGGATCTCCTACCTTTAGGTGAACAGAAATTGATTACCGCTAGACACCAGGGATTGGGATTTCAGTTCAGGGAGGGAGGAAGGGGGCCGATGCAGATGCCGGTGGCTTGTGTGTGTTTAAAATGCCACCCTTCCTCTCATTGTGTGAGACAATCAGGGCTCATGCACTGTCATTCGGGTGACATTTCTCAATGAGCTGTGGATGGCAGATATTTGCATGATAATGAATTACAACATGCTGTGGTATTTTTGGATCATTAAATTGGTCATAGAGTCCCAGGCGGCTTTCTGCATTGACCCCACAATGTATAAAAGGAAAAAGAAACTGTATCACCTAAAAAAAGGCAGTCCACTAGATGGTTTGGTGGCCTCACCCCCTCTCAGCCTTCCAATATAAAGATCCAGGAGCCACTTCCAACTTTCTGATAATTTTGGAGAGTCTAGATTCTTTGGCAGCAGAAGGATATCATCTATTTCCTGACTGCCCTGCTGACCTGCAGTAAATGATGTTGTATTTCAACGGACAGAATAATTTGGCATAGCTCAGAGGGAGATGACTTGGCACAAGGACAGCACTTAGATTAAGGGCAGCTATCCTTGAACTTAGTTTTGGTCACCTAAGGGGCAACTGTATATATGGGCACCTATAAATAGCTGCCCAGAGAGCACCTGGTAGGAACCTATCCTAAGACAAAACAACAAAGATGACTCAGAAAGTGGATGACGCTCCAGATAAAAATAACTGTTTATCTGGAGCGTTGTCCACTTTCTGAGTCATCTTTGCTGTATTGTCTTAGGCTCTATATTTCTGTGGAGATTTGTTTCTTCTGTTTTACATCGAGGAACCTATCCTAAACAGAAGCATACATGTTTGCGTTCCTTTATAGAATGCTAGCATAACAGAGAACATTCATGTCTATAATTTAGATGTGAGAACCTATGCCAGCCATAGAGCAGGTATAACTGTGTATGCCTAAGTATATAATATCTGCATGTAATTTATAATATTCTATAAGTCACACACCTAGGGGAGGATTCTATATATGGTGCCTAAAAAATTGACGCTGAAATCAGTGTCGTCTAAGTGTATTCTATAATTGGCACCTGGATTCTGTATATGGTGTTTAAAAAATCCATGCACAAAAACAATTACGCATAAGCGTATTCTATAAGCGATGTCTAGATTTAGGCACAGTATGTAGAATATGCTTAGTTGATATCCTAGTGCCTAAATCTAGACACCTCCATTTACACCAATGAAAACATAGCATAAACCCTGGCATATAGATTTAGGCGCAGAGGGCCATATTTTATAACAGTTCATGTAAATTTTGAAATGCCCATTTCTCTGCTCATATCATGTCTGTTTTTGTCTGCGTGCATTAAAATGTAGATGCTCTGCATTATAGAATATGCTTAACAATTTCTGTGCGTAAATTCTAATTATTGTCAATTAGTGCTCATTATTGCTTGTTAAGTGCAATTGATTGCACTTAAATAACATGGAGGGGCATAATCGAACGGTGGCGCCCATCTATAAGGATGGCCATCTCTAATGATGGCCCCGTCAAGCGGCGTATCCGACTGTATTATCGAAACAAGATGGCCGGCCATCTTTCGTTTCCATAATACGGTCGGCGCTGGCCAAATCTCAACATTGGGACCGCTCTTAGAGATTGCCGGTGTTAGAGATGGCCGCCATTGCTTTTCACCGATAATGGAAACTAATGGCGGCCATCTTAAACCCAGCCAAATCCAAGCCATTTAGTCATGGGAGGAGCCAGCATTTGTAGTGCACTGGTCCCCCTCACATGCCAGGGCACCAACCGGGCACCCTAGGGGGCACTGCAGTGGACTTCACAAATTGATCCCAGGTGCATAGTTCCCTTAACTTGAGTGCTGAGCCCCCCCAACCTCCCCCCAAAACCCACTACCCACAACTGTATAACACTTTTATAGCACTTAATGGGTAACGGGGGCACCTAGTTGTGGGTACAGTGGGTTTCGGGTGGATTTTGTAGGGCTCCCATTTACCACCACACGTGTAACAGGTAGGGGGGATGGGTCTGGGTCCACCTGCCTGAAGTGCACTGTAGTACATAAGTACATAAGTACATAAGTAGTGCCATACTGGGAAAGACCAAAGGTCCATCTAGCCCAGCATCCTGTCACCGACAGTGGCCAATCCAGGTCAAGGGCACCTGGCACGCTCCCCAAACGTAAAAACATTCCAGACAAGTTATACCTAAAAATGCGGAATTTTTCCAAGTCCATTTAATAGCGGTCTATGGACTTGTCCTTTAGGAATCTATCTAACCCCTTTTTAAACTCCGTCAAGCTAACCGCCCGTACCACGTTCTCCGGCAACGAATTCCAGAGTCTAATTACACGTTGGGTGAAGAAACATTTTCTCCGATTCGTTTTAAATTTACCACACTGTAGCTTCAACTCATGCCCTCTAGTCCTAGTATTTTTGGATAGCGTGAACAGTCGCTTCACATCCACCCGATCCATTCCACTCATTATTTTATACACTTCTATCATATCTCCCCTCAGCCGTCTCTTCTCCAAGCTGAAAAGCCCTAGCCTTCTCAGCCTCTCTTCGTAGGAAAGTCGTCCCATCCCCACTATCATTTTCGTCGCCCTTCGCTGTACCTTTTCCAATTCTACTATATCTTTTTTGAGATACGGAGACCAGTACTGAACACAATACTCCAGGTGCGGTCGCACCATGGAGCGATACAACGGCATTATAACATCCGCACACCTGGACTCCATACCCTTCCTAATAACACCCAACATTCTATTCGCTTTCCTAGCCGCAGCAGCACACTGAGCAGAAGGTTTCAGCGTATCATCGACGACGACACCCAGATCCCTTTCTTGATCCGTAACTCCTAACGCGGAACCTTGCAAGACGTAGCTATAATTCGGGTTCCTCTTACCCACATGCATCACTTTGCACTTGTCAACATTGAACTTCATCTGCCACTTGCACGCCCATTCTCCCAGTCTCACAAGGTCCTCCTGTAATCGTTCACATTCCTCCACTAAAACTGCTCCAGGGACCTGCATAGTGCTGTGATGGAGCTGGGTATGACATTTGAGGCTGGCATAGAGGCTGGCAAAAAAATGGTTTTAAATTTTTTTTGGGTGGGAGGGGGTTGGTGACCACTGGGGGAGTAAAGGGAGGTGATCCTCAATTCCCTCCAGTGGTCATCTGGTCAGTTCGGGCACCTTTCGAGGTTTGGTCGTGAGCAAAAAGGGACCAAGTAAAGTCGGCCAAATGCTCGTCAGGGCCAGCCTTCTTTTTTCCATTATCGTCTGAGGCCGGCCATCTCTTAACCATGCCCCCATCCCGCCTTCGGTACACTGCCGACAAGCCCCCTTGAACTTTGGCCGGCCCTGCGACGGAATGCAGTTGAAGCGGGCCAAAATCGGCTTTTGATTATACCGATTTGACCAGCCTTAGGAGAAGGCCGACCATCTCCCGATTTGTGTCAGAAGATGGTCGCCCTTCTGCTTAAAAAATAAGCAGGATAGTAACATAGTAAATGACGGCAGATAAAGACCTGTACGGTCCATCCAGTGTGCCCAACAAGATAAACTCATTTTCATGGTATGTGATACTTTATATGTATACCCGAGTTTGATTTGTCCTTACCTTTCTCAGGGCACAGACTGTAGAAGTCTGCCCAGTACTGTTCCTGTACTAAGTTCTCAAGCTAACATCGAAGGCCCTTAAAATTTACACTCCAGACCATCCCTATCTATTCAGTCACGATCAGGGCGTAGACCGTGGAAGTCTGCCCAGCTCCCGTTTTGTTTCCAATTACCGGCGTCGCCACCCAATCTCTGCTAAGATTCCACGGAACCATTCCTTCTAAACAGGATTCCTTTGTGTTTATCCCACATATGTTTGAATTCCATTACCATTTTCATCTCCACCACCTCCTGCGGGAGGGCATTCCACATATCCACCACCCTCTCCATGAAAAAAATACTTCCTGACATTAGTCCTGAGTCTGCCCCCCTTCAACCTCAATTCATGTCTTCTAGTTCTACCGCCTTCCCGTCTCCGGAAAAGGTTCGTTTGCAGATCAATACCTTTCAAATATTTGAACGTCTGTATCATATCACCCCTGTTTCTCCTTTCCTCCAAGGTATACATATTCAGGTCAGCAAGTCTCTCCTCGTATGGGTTGCAACGCAAATCCCATACCATTTTCATAGCTTTTCTTGGCACTGCTTCCAGTCTTTTTACATTTTTAGTAAGATACGGCCTCCAAAACTGAACACAATACTCCAAGTGGAGCCTCACCAACGACTTGTAGAGGGGCATTAACACCTCCTTTCTTCTGCTGGTTATGCCCCTCTCTATGCAGCCTAGCATCCTTCTGGCCATGGCCGTCGCCTTGTTGCATTGTTTCTTTTTTTTTTAATTTAAATTTCTCAATTAAAGTACAAGCATTTACATCTTGTTACAGAAAATAAGAGTAAGTATTTTTATAGGAAATACACAAGATTTTGTCACTCTTAATATTAAAAGAAAACAGAAAAAGAAAGGAAAGAAAAAGGAAAATATCTAACTCTTTCTTAGACCACCTAGTCAAAAGGAGAGTGAGGGCATCAAGTAACATTGGTGGTATTATATAAGGAAAAATTGCATTGCTTCTTCACCTTCAGATCCTCCGACACCAACACTCCAAAGTCTCTCTCCTGAGTCGAGCGTACTAATCTCTCCCCTCCTGTCTGGTATCTCTCTTTTGGGTTTCTGCACCCCAAGTGCATCACTCTACACTTCTTGGCATTAAATTTTAACTGGAAACTATTACAGAAACCAGAAAATAAGAAAAACAAAATACACAACAAAACAATTTTTTTTAAATACTAAAACTATACATTAAATATTTAGTAATGATTTGTGCTAAACTCTTTTCACATGCAGTAAATTCTAAGACATTCAAATCAGCATTTGTGAAGCTTTCACGTTGTTACTTGACGATCGGCAAACTATAGGGAGGAACAACTCCTATCCGGGTGGAATCCTACAAAAATGCCCACACACGCGCAATACTTTTATCAGCTGACTCGCAAGTGCAGGAAATCTTAGACTAAAGATTGCCATTCCATTTCCCTATTCAGGCCGCTAGGGGTCACTGTATTCCATTGAAAAATAAGTTCTTGTTCCCTTCTCAAAAGAATCCGGGATATATCTCCAACCTGGGGCGGAACAATCTGGATGAGCACTATGAATTTTAGATCCTGAGTTGTGTGTTGAGTTTGTACCCAGTGATCCACAAGTGGTGCCTCACGTTTATAGTTCCTTAAATTACTTAAATGTTCCTCAATCCTTTGACACGTCTATTAGTGTGCCCAATGTACCACTTCGCACACGGGCAAACAATCCCATAAATGACTTGCCATCCGTGGAACTTTTAAGATAAAAAGGTTTGCCAGTTTTAGGATTATGAAGTAGCGTATTGAAGTCTGTGGCTTTGTGGTATATCCTTGTGTTGAATCTCCCATTTTGTAAATTGATGGTAATGTCCAAATAATTAAGGGATTGACACCTCCACCAAAGGCTCAAATTGAATGTGTTCATCAACAGAATTCAAATATTGAAAAAACTGTTGAAGCTGATCCTCACTGCCATTCCATATGAAAATCACATCATCAATAAAGTGTTTCCATGTATGAAATGAATCTGGATGAATAAAGAAATTTCTTCTCGAAATCTGTCATGTATAAGCAGGCGATGGTCGGCGCAACTGTAGTAAGTAAGTAACAACGTGAAAGCTTCAAAAATGCTGATTTGAATGTCTTAGAATTTACTGCATGTGAAAAGAGTTTAGATTAATTTTATACAGAGTTCTTGTGCTTTTTTGTGTTTATTATTTTTTTGATTGATCTTCATTTTTATTTGTTATAGATTAGTTCCCCTGAAGATGCCAATATCTTGGCAAAACATGGCCCATGTAGGGAACTATGAACACTGAACAATGGACACAATGTGGTGATATCACAGATTTATTTTGAGATGTAAAAGTATTGCATTGACCTGATTTGGGACTCGCATAATCTTCTGAACTGCAACATCATATTGAGAATGCTAAGAAGATCATGATCCCATCTCTTCCCTCCCAATCCCACTCAAGCTAAGTAGCTGTTTGCTTTTTTGTTGAGATTGTCACAATTTTTGGAATTATAATAACTAAGAGTGGAGGTAGGGTGTGCGATGATGGTGGTATGGTGCTGTTACACATCTCGAGTCTTCAGGTCTTTGTAATACACCAAAAAAACTGAGCACAATTCATTACTAAATATTTAATGTATAGTTTTAGTATTAAAAAAAATTGTTTTTTTGTGTATTTTGTTTTTCTTATTTTCTGGTTTCTGTAATAGTTTCTAGCTTACTGATTAGAAACCGAAATTTCTTTAAAACCCAGAATATTTAGTGAGTTTAAATTTTAACTGCCAGAACCTCGACCATTCTTCTAACGTTCGGAGATCCCTTCTCATAGTTTCGACTCCCTCCAGCGTATCCACTCTATTGGCTATTTTCGTGTCATCCTCAAAAAGGCACACCTTTCCTTCCAACCCTTCAGCAATATCTCCCACAAATATATTAAACAGAATAGGCCCCAGCACCGACCCCTGAGGAACTCCATTGCTCACCTTCCTTTCCTCCGAGCGGATTCCATTTAACACCACCCTCTGCCACCTGTCGGTCAACCATTTTCTTGTCCAGTTCATCACTTTCAGTCCTAAGTTCAACCCTTTCAGCTTATTTACGAGTCTTCTGTGGGGGACCGTATCAAAGGCTTTGCTGAAGTCCAATTAGATTACATATAGTGCACGTCCCTCATCCAGTTCTTTGGTCACCCAGTCAAAAAAGTCAATAAGATTCGTTTGGCAGGATTTTCCTTTGGTAAAGCCATGTTGCCTCAGGTCCTGTAACCCGTCGGTTTCTAGAAAGTTAACTATCCTTTCTTTCAGCAGCGACTCCATTATTTTTCCTACCACCGACGTGAGACTTACCATTCTGTAGTTTCCCACTTCTTCCGTGTCTCCAATTTTGTGAAGAGGGACCACACCCGCTCATCTCCAGTCTCACAGAACCTCTCCCGTCTCTAAAGATCTATTAAATAAATCTTTAAGAGGTCCCGCCAGGACCTCTCTGAGCTCCTTCAGTATCCTGGGATGTATCCCACCTGGCCCCATAGCTTTGTCCACCTTCAGATTCTCCAGCTGTTTATAAACTCTTTCTTCCATAAACAGCGCAGTATCCACTCCATTCTCAGATGTTCCCTCGGCAGCCAACAGCAGTCCTTCTCCAGGATTTTCCTGGCTGCCCATATTCCACACGTGTACTCCTATCTGTAGAAGATGCGCTATGTAAGATTTATGCGTATCTATAAAATAGCACTTTGTTACAATTTTGGCCTACAAAATAGGTGGTGATAAGTGCTCCAATGATAATTTTTAAAAATGTCTTGTGGTATTGACAATATTAGCATATGGCCATTAATGCAAAATATAAAAAATCAGTGTTTTTATGGCCATGGTAAAAATGACCTTTGTATGTAGGAAAGACCTGCATAAGGGCATGCTAAGGCCTATTTTTACTAAAGTTTAATAAAAGGACCAAAACTGAACCAAAACTCCTGCAAAGGAAAGGTTTAATTCTGACCTCTAAAATCCCCTAACTTCTCAACTAGCTGGTTTTTCAGGTGAGCTACCTGATAATCTCTTTAAACTTTAATGCTTATTGCTTAATAATTTATTAATAATTTAATAATTGTAAGTAGCACTGTGAAACCTCTCTCTCTCTCTCTCTTTCTGGCTTTCTTTCTGTTCCTGCCAAACTCTGATAGAGAGCAACTGCTATAATAATTGGGAATATTTAGACTTAGTTAAAAGGAAAGTTAGCAATATCTTAGGGCAGTTTTAAAAGTTAAATCAAGTGAAACTTCTGGCTCAGACTGGACCATTTGGGTCCATTCAACTAGAGCATTACCTTGATAACAGCATTTAGCTGACACTTTGGGACTTATAATCCCACCCACCCCAGGGTTTGCCACTCATTTATAGACAAAACCAAACCTCATTAACTTTACTCAATCATACACAGGCAGTCTTGCAGGCTGTTACTCCAACATAGTACACCTGTTCATACCCATTTCAACCAATCAGGATGACTTTTATTCTCTGCAATAATTGTGATGCTTTAGTTTCAAGGCCAATCATCTGGAGACTTAAAGTTTGTCCTATCTGTCTTCAGCTATCTACTTTAAAACAAGAGCTCTGTAAAGTAATGCAAGAATTAGATGCAATTAAAGCAACTTATAGGACTGTGCAGAATCATAACTTCTCACCACTGCCTCAAAGAATAAAACCACATAAGAACAGATGGTTCACAGTAGGTTCAGGCAGACTTCATCATGTGACACAGAAGCATCCGCCCGCACAACTGTTACCACTACAAAATTCTTTTGCTCCACTACAGCACTGTGATGTTCCTGAAAATAAAACTGAAGCGGAAAAAAAAGAAAAAGCAAGGAAGGGGGAACAAAAATATGAGAAGATACCCAAAGAGAAAACACCCTCACAAATCACTAAAACCAAAACACATACTAGGAAATGTACATGGAAAGTGATGACCACAAATGCTCACAGTCTAAGCAATAAAATTCATGACCTTCAAGCCCTGATTTTGGAGGCTGACTTGGACATAGTTGCAGTCACAGAGACATGGCTCAATGGTTCCCATGAATGGGATGTAAACATACCAGGCTATAATCTTTTTAGGAAGGATAGAGAGGGACGTATAGGTGGAGGAGTAGCTCTGTATGTGAGAAATGATATCCCAGCGACTGAAATGACAGGGAACTGGGGAAAGGAAGAAGCGATATGGATCACCTTAAAAAGAGAGGATAGAACCTTGGTCCACGTGGGTGTTGTCTATAGACCCCCGATACAATTGGAAGAACTAGATAAAGATCTGATTGCTGATATTCAAAAGTTGGGAAAGAAAAGAGAGGTGCTGTTGTTGGGAGATTTTAATCTGCCGGATGTAGATTGGAAGGTTCCGTCTGCAAAATCGGAAAGAAGTAGAGAGATTGTGGATGCTTTCCAAAGTGCTCTGCTCAGACAAATGGTGAACGAACCCACGAGGGAGGGAGCCACGTTGGATCTGGTGCTCACGAATGGGGATAGTGTGTCAAATGTCCGAGTGGCTGCGCACCTGGGAAACAGTGACCATCAAACGGTTTGTTTTGATGTAACGGCTCATGTGGATGGCGGCCACTCTAAACTCAAAGTCCTGGATTTCAAGCGAGCTGACTTTAACAAAATGGGAGAATACCTGAGGAAGGAGCTGATGGGCTGGGAGGACATACAAGAAGTGGAAGGACAGTGGTCCAGGCTAAAAGAAGTAATAAACAGGGCCACAGACCTTTATGTAAGGAGAGTAAATAAAAGCAAGAGAAAAAGGAAACCGATATGGTTCTCAAAGCAAGTGGCTGAGAAAATCAAGATTAAAGAGTTAGCGTTCCAGAAATATAGAAAATCTCAAGAGGAGGAACACGGGGAGGAATACCGGATGAAACTGAAAGAAGCCAAGAGAGAGGTACGTCTGGCGAAGGTGCAAGCAGAAGAACAAATGGCTAGAAATGTAAGGAGGGGAGACAAAAACTTCTTCAGGTATATTAGTGAAAGGAGAAAGACTATAAAGGGAATTGTGAGACTAAAAGATACAACAAAACACTATGTAGAAAAAGATGACGAAAAAGCCAATTTGCTAAACAGATACTTTTGTTCTGTTTTCACTGAAGAAAACCCTGGGGAAGGACCGAGAGGGACTGGCATAAGTACACCTGAAAATGAGGTGGATAGAGCGCCGTTCACGGAAGAGAGTGTGTATCAACAACTTGGAAAGCTAAAGGTGGACAAAGCCATGGGGCCGGACGAGATCCACCCCAGAATACTGAGGGAGCTCAGAGAGGTTCTGGCGGGTCCTCTTAAAGACTTGTTTAATAAATCCTTGGAGACGGGAGAGGTTCCGAGGGATTGGAGAACGGCGGAGGTGGTCCCTCTTCACAAAAGTGGGGATAGGGAAGAAGCTGGAAACTACAGGCCGGTAAGCCTCACTTCGGTTATTGGAAAAGTAATGGAAGCCATGCTGAAGGAAAGGATAGTGAATTTCCTGGAAGCCAATAAGTTGCAAGATCCGAGACAACATGGTTTCACCAAAGGGAAATCGTGCCAAACGAATCTCATTGAATTCTTTGACTGGGTGATGGGAGAATTAAATCAAGGACGTGCTATGGACGTCATCTACTTAGATTTCAGCAAGGCTTTCGACACGGTTCCCCACAGGAGGCTCTTAAATAAACTAGACGGCCTGAAGATAGGACCCGAAGTGGTGAACTGGATTAGGAACTGGTTGACGGACAGACGCCAGAGGGTGGTGGTGAATGGAGTTCGCTCGGAGGAAGGAAAGGTGAGTAGTGGAGTGCCTCAGGGATCGGTGCTGGGGCCGATTCTGTTCAATATATTTGTGAGTGACATTGCCGAAGGGTTACAAGGTAAAGTTTGCCTTTTTGCGGATGACACCAAGATTTCCAACAGAGTGGACACCCCGGAGGGTGTGGAAAACATGAAAAAAGATCTGAAGAAGCTAGAAGAATGGTCTAACGTTTGGCAATTAAAATTCAATGCGAAGAAATGCAAAGTGATGCACTTAGGGAGTAGAAATCCAAGGGAGACGTATGTGTTAGGAGGGGAGAGTCTGATAGGCACGGACGGGGAGAGGGATCTTGGGGTGATAGTATCTGAGGACCTGAAGGTGATAAAACAGTGCGACAAGGCGGTGGCAGTAGCTAGAAGATTGCTAGGCTGTATAGAGAGAGGAGTGACCAGCAGAAGAAAGGAGGTTTTAATGCCCCTGTATAAGACGGTGGTGAGGCCCCACCTGGAGTATTGTGTTCAGTTTTGGAGGCCGTATCTTGCGAAGGATGTTAAAAAAATGGAAGCGGTGCAAAGAAAAGCTACGAGGATGGTATGGGATTTACGTTCCAAGACGTATGAAGAGAGGCTTGCTGACCTGAACATGTACACCCTGGAGGAAAGGAGGAACAGGGGTGATATGATACAGACGTTCAAATATTTGAAAGGTATTAATCTGCAAACGAATCTTTTCCGGAGATGGGAAGGCGGTAGAACGAGAGGACATGAAATGAGATTGAAGGGGGGCAGACTCAGGAAAGATGTCAGGAAGTATTTTTTCACGGAGAGGGTGGTAGACGCTTGGAATGCCCTCCCGCGGGAGGTGGTGGAGATGAAAACAGTAACGGAGTTCAAACATGCGTGGGATATGCATAGAGGAATCCTGTGCAGAAGGAATGGATCCTCAGAAGCTTAGCTGAAATTGGGTGGCGGAGCAGGTGGGGGGAAGAGGGGGTGGTGGTTGGGAGGCGAGGATAGGGGAGGGCAGACTTATACGGTCTGTACCAGAGCCGGTGATGGGAGGCGGGACTGGTGGTTGGGAGGCGGGAAATACTGCTGGGCAGACTTATATGGTCTGTGCCCTGAAAAGGACAGGTACAAATTCAAGGTAAGGTATACACATATGAGTTTGTCTTGGGCAGACTGGATGGACCATGCAGGTCTTTTTCTGCCGTCATCTACTATCTTACTATCCTGCTTATAATCGAACGAGAAAAACGCCCAAGTTCCGACCTAAATCGGGAGATGGACGTTTATCTCACAAAAACGAATAAAGCGGTATAATCGAAAGCCGAACTTGGACGTTTTCAACTGCACTCCATCGCGGATGCGGACAAAGTTGACGGGGGCGTGTCGGAGGCGTGGTGAAGGCGGAACTGGGGCGTGGTTATCACCCGAACAGAGATGGGCGCCTTTCGCCGATAATGGAAAAAAAGTATGCGTTTGTAGGTAGAATTTAGGGCACTTTTCCTGGACCCTGTTTTTTCATGAATAAGGCCCCAAAAAGTGCCCTAAATGACCAGATTACCACCAGAGGGAGTCGGGGATGACCTCCCCTGACTCCCCCAGTGGTCACTAACCCCCTCCCACCACAAAAAAATTATGTTTCACAACTTTTTATTTTCACCCTCAAATGTCATACCCTCCTCCCAGGCAGCAGTATGCAGGTCCCTGGAGCAGTTGTTAGGGGGTGCAGTGGACGTCAGGCAGGTGGACCCAGGCCCATCCCCCCCTACCTGTTACAATTGTGCTGCTTAATGCTTAGTCGTCCAACCCCCCCAAACCCACTGTACCCACATGTAGGTGCCCCCCTTCACCCCTTAGGGCTATAGTAATGGTGTAGACTTGTGGGCAGTGGGTTTTGAGGGGGATTTGGGGGGCTCAACACACAAGGGAAGGGTACTATGCACCTGGGAGCTCTTTTACCTTTTTTTTTGTTTTTGTAAAAGTGCCCCCTAGGGTGCCCGGTTGGTGTCCTGGCATGTGAGGGGGACCAGTGCACTACGAATCCTGGCCCCTCCCACGAACAAATGCCTTGGATTTATTCATTTTTGAGCTGGGCGCTTTCATTTTCCATTATTGCTGAAAAACAAAAACGCCCAGCTCACACATTGTCGAATAAAACATGGACGTCTATTTTTTTGCGAAAATACGGTTCGGTACGCCCCTTCACGGACCCGTTCTCGGAGATAAACGCCCATGGAGATAGACGTTTTCGTTCAATTATGCCCCTCTATGTTACTATGTAAGTGTAAAGAGAAGGTCCATTTAAAGTATTACTAAATATGTGACTTACATATAGTTGTGTACCAAAATTGTTAAATCAAGCACGTTTGACCATTATTAATGAATAATTCATTGGCTATTAGGTTGGGAATTTTCATCCAATTTCATCCCTACCTTTCTTAGCAAAGGTTTTGGAAAAGGTAGTAGTATCACAGTTATTGGATTTTGTAGAAAAAAGTATGTATTTGATAATTCTCAGTTTGGTTGTAGAGATGTTATTGGTGTCTGTGTTCAAGTACAGAAAACAAACAGGCAGTTGGTCTCCAAAATCCAGACCGGCAGAAAGGTGAACATACCTAAGAACATACTGAAGTAGTATTCCAAAATTATTCCTGGGTTGCTTCAAGGACCAATGGTATTGTCAGAACAAAATAAATGTAAATACATAAAAATAATGAAAATCAATAAAATTATAGGTAATAAATATCAATAATATAGATAAAACTAACTCATTACTTATAAGCACTGAAAACTTATTAAAATGAAAAAGAGAACAATAAAAACAATACAAACTCACAAGGGCACCAAGATTCGGTAATACATACTCAGACCAGTGTAATAAGCAACTTGCATCAAATCTGATAAAAACTAAAAAAAAAAACAACAAAAGTAAAAGATCTTCAAAAAATGTGCAAAAAGTTCTAATAGATACATATAAACCTTAAACATATAAACCTTAAAAATAAGAGAAACTACAGGTGAACTTGCTGCCCCTCTGTCTCTCTCCCTCAGTACCAGGTCTTGTTGCTGTAACATTCAGCCTTACTACACAGCCCAGTCTTTAAGCCTGATGCTGGTCATATGACTGGAAAAACCTAAAATGACTAAAAATAAAAGCTTGAAAGATTAGTTTTACTTAAAATCTAACAGAATTACCTCCAAAACAGAATTACCTCCAAAATCGGTCCCATGCTCAATAACATGACAGAAAACGAACACAGAAGCTACCGGGAGGCGGGGACTGGTGGTTGGGAGGCAGGGATAGTGCTGGGCAGACTTATACGGTCTGTGCCCTGAAGAGGACAGGTACAAATCAAGGTAGGGTATACACAAAAAGTAGCACATATGAGTTTATCTTGTTGGGCAGACTGGATGGACCATGCAGGTCTTTTTCTGCCGTCATCTACTATGTTACTATTTTACTATCTTTTTCTCTTCAAATCTATCTCTTCAAAAACTCTATGAATAACCACATGAATTACAGATGCCCTATCCACATTGCACAACACTATTGTAACTCCACTAAAATGTAAATTGTAAGCCACTTTGAACCAAAACTTGTTTTTGGATAATAGTGGGATACAAAAATGTACAAATAAATAAATAAAAAAGAGCTAAAGCCATTTGATTTGCATATTTTACTGTACACAGCCTTGAGTGAATTCCTTCAAAAAGGCGGTAAATAAATCCTAACAAATAAATAAAGAAAACGCTATTACCAGTATCGACTTAGATAATCATGCTAAAAATGCATGGAACAATTGGGCCAGTGTGGCTTAGCTGAATCGCCCTAGTTTCATCATTTTTGGATGTGGCAGTTGCTTTCTATACCATGAACCATGGTGTCTTGATAGAGATCTAAGGTCTTATGGAATAGCAGGACAGGCAGTTCCTTGGTTTGAATCATTTCTTGTTAGATAGACAGTTTAAGCCTCCATTGCCCCATGTAAGCCGCATTGAGCCTGCCATGAGTGGGAAAAGCGCTGGGTACAAATGTAACTAAAATAAATAAATGTTATGGAAATGATAAATATAATTCGAAAGTGATGATGATAGGTTTACCTCAGGGTTCAGCACTCGTAGCACTTTGTTTAATTTATATATGCACCCAGTTTGTAGATTGTTGGCAGTTTTAGGAGTACAATATAGGTTATATGCAGATGATCTGAATGTTTTTGTTCCAATACATAATTTTATTCAGGAAGCTTTTGGATAGATTGAACTGTATATTAAAACTAGCTGTTTTTTTATATGACAGTGACCGTTTGGTATTGAATGTGGCTAAAACTCAAATTCAGTTTTGATTCTCTTTACTCTCCAACAAATTTATCATTTGAAGTATTGTCGATCCATATTGTGCATGAAGTAAAAAGTTTGGAAGTGATTTTAGTTACATCCCTCTCATATAAACCACATTTAAAGTGACTGACTGGGTTAGAAACTGGTTGAGTGGAAGGTGACGGAGGGTAGTGGTAAATGGAGCTCATGCTGAGGAAAAGGATGTTACGAGTGTTGTGCTTTGGTTCTTGGGCCAGTTCTTTTTAACATTTTTGGAAGCAATATTACTGAAGGGCTGTCTGGTAAGGTTTGCCTCTTTGCGGATGATACCAAAATCTGCAATAGGGTAGACACACCTGATGGTGTGGATAACATGAGGAAGGACTTAGCGAAGCTAGAGCAATGGTCTGAAATTTGGCAGTTTAGATTTAATGTTAAAAAATGCAGGGTCATGCATTTGGGCTGCAAAACATAGAAACATGATGGCAGATAAAGGCCATATGACCCATCCAGTCTGCCCATCCTCTGTAACCCCTAATTCTTCCTGTTCTTAAGCGATCCCACATGCTTATCCCATGCCTTTTTAAATTCTGGAACAGTCCTCGACTCCACCACCTCCACTGGTAGGCCATTCCAAGCCTCCACCGCCTGAGGGAACGGTACAGTTTAGAGGGTGAAGAACTTTTGTACACAAAGAAGGAGTGATATGTGGGTGTGATCGTATGCGATGATCTTAAAGTGGCCAAACAGGTAGAAAAGGTGATAGTGAAAGCTAGGAGGATGCTTGGGTGCATAGGGAGAGGAATGGCCATTAGGAAAAAGGATGTGATGATGCCTTTGTATAAGACGCTGGTAAGACCTACCTTTGACCATAAATGTAATATATAAATGAAAATTAATTAGCTTACAAATCAATACATTTGTTTGGAAAATATATATGTGCTTCATACTATACAGGACAGGAAAAAATGCTGGTGATCAGGGGTTGACAATCATTTTTTAATAACCTGTATCTCTTGATATTATTACGTGATAGACCATTGTAACAAAGATCATTAAAGCTGTGACTCAATCAGTAGAACTAAAAGATATGTATTACCATTGCTGTTTTTCCTGCAATGAATAAAACTGTGACTCTAAGCTAATAATTAAATGGTACATGGTTTATATGATTCTAGAATGAAATTTATTTCCAAATGTTTATTAAAACATAATTGTTTGCTGATAGAACAAATTCAACCTAATTTTCCAATGTCAACAGAATTTGGTAACTTCCAGCTTTGTTTTCATTTCTACAATTAGTGGAAAATCATCAAGCAGGATTTCCTAGCAAAATGCTTATCAGCCCAGAATATGTTCAATGGTTGACACAGTTATACATCAAGAAAAGAATTTGCTGAACTTACTATAACTTTTACAAAGATTCACATTAATACTCCAGTGTGCAATCTTTCTTCAAAACAACATGAAAACATATGACTATAATTAATTTAGCCACAGGGGTCATGAATATGTGATGAATCAATAACTTCAGCATTGTTTATGCATGGGTAACAGGGGAAGGATCACCTCCTACTAAAAACACAGTTGGAATATTTTCGATGTTCTCAAATTACAGATCTATTGAATGGGAATACAGTGCAGTCCGCTTAAGTGCAAGGGTCTGGGACCAAAGAAATACATGCAGTTAACCGGAGCTTGCACTTAACCGTTGTGACCCAAAGAAGCTTGACATCTGATAAACGTATGTACAGTACTTAACTGACGTTAGGCTTACTTGAAGTAATCAGTCATAGTCCTCTGTACACTATTGTGTCTGTGAGTTCCATAGACTACGTCTGCCAGACGGTAAAAACTGTCATAGCACTGACAACCAGTGGCCTCCAGATAAGCCCGCATGGTGTTGAGACTCTCCAGCGCTCTTGCAAAAGTGACAGGAGGTTGTTGAATTTCATCAGCATGTGCCTCACTGCTCATTTCATCATCTGTGTCATCATCAGCCGTTGCCTGCATGTAGGCGCATATCTCGACATCAGTGCTGTCGTCAGCTGTTTGTAGATCGTAATCAACAGCTACGTAGTGTTGAAACTCCTCTTCAGTAACACAGGCTGGGATGTCAATAGCCTGTTCATCTGACGCTTTTGCAACAGCTGTATCTGTTTCATCCCTCTCCACATCCTTAACAAAGCTTGCCTGCTTGTAGCAGTTCACAATGGTTGCCTGTGTAACAAGATTCCAGACATGAAGCGAATAATCCTGGAATAAAAGCAGTTTAGATCCTTTATAATCCAGAGAGCAGTTGAGCTTGTATAAGTCCAGTAGCCACACTTTGATAGCATAATTCAAATAGCGGACAATGACAGGACACAGTCTAGTTGCATCATCTCTCTTGCTCCCTACCCAGTGTGCTCTCTCCACATGCACTGGGCCTAAGGCCTGGGGGAGCCCAACTGCCTCTGGTAGCCAACACTCAATGATCTCCATTAAATCCACATCTTTTATATTCTAAGGGAGGCCGCCCCTGGTTCTCTTGGTCTTCCACCCTCTCTAACAGCTGCCTATACTGTGGTTCTAACGTGCCCAGTCTGTCCTCCAGCATGACAACTCGGTCCTCCTGGGTGGAGATTCACTGTTCTACTTGTATCTGGGCCACCTGTCCAGCCACTAAATCTTTCAATTGCTCCATGGCAGCATGCAATTTAGCCAGCTTATCATCTAGAAGTTGGGACAGATGATGCATGTAGACCTGGACAGTGTCCTTGGAGATGTGCGCTGCTGGAGTTTCCTGTTGTTGAACCGCCATCTTGTGCTTGCTGCTCGTGAAATGAATCGGCATACCAAGTACTCTTGGTACTCTGCGCCTCTGCTTTCAATACAGAGCGAATCTCGCTCTAATCAGTTAACACCAGATGTGTAAATGGGATCCAATCCATCATGGGGGTGTGCAAATAAGGTTTTTTTGTTTTTGCATCCAGGGGAGTGGAGCTGAGCTTATAGACGTCAGCTCAAGCAGCTGCCATCACGTGGTCACCTCCCCCCCCCCCCCCCCCCCCCGGTGTAACATTCTAAATAGCTCTGTAAGTCAGTTGAGAGAGATTTTGATAGTAAGTGGATATGTGTGAGAGTTGGTGAATGATTTTCTCATGTTTCTAGATGTCGAGCCCTTGGGTCGTCACTGTGCAAGAATGGTCTTGATCCCGGAAGTAACTCTCTGAAGAGTAGAGGCACACAGGTGGCTCTGAAAAGAGCCCTTGGTGGCAGGTCTCAGTGGAACCAGGACCTGGGGTGGAGACATTGCGACCAAGGCTGGATACTAGAACCAGGACTGGAGACAGGAACCAGAACTGGAGACTGGAACCTCGGTTGGAGACTAGAACTACAACTAGGAACTGGAAATAAGACTGGAGAATGGAACCACGACAGAGACTGGAAACAAGACTGGGGCAGGAGACAGGAACAGGCAGGACAAAGAAGCCAGATGACCTGTTGTGAAGGCAGCACTGGGGAGTCCATCACTCCATTAAATAGGCTGTAGCTGATGATGTCGCTGCTGGGCCCACAGACTGGTCTCGCTTCACTGGTCCTTTAAGTTATAGGCTGCTGTGCATACTCATGCCTAAGGGAGAAGGGATTGGTAGCAGTCAAGTGGCACTCTGGGATGCTGAGGAAGCCTCACAGCAGGCCTACCACCCTGCAGGCAGAGCTGAGGCCCCAAGGGAAACTGTGGAGCCAACCCTAGTGCTTTCTCGGAAGTGAGAGGTGAGTCGAGGTGGTAGCGGGAATCCCAGCAGTGGACACAGTGGCGTTGTGATAGTACCTCCTCCTCAAATGGCCTCCCCTCTCGGTCTGGGTTTGGGTTGGTGGAGAAACAGGTGATGGAACCTTCATAAGAACAAAGGAGAATGGACTTGGTATACTGGTTCCCAGAAGTTTTCTTCGGGACAATACGCGTTTGAGGAAATCAGATACTGGAGCCTGCCCTGCTCCTCCTGGAATCAAGGACCACCTGAACTTCATATTCAGTGTGCGGGTCCATGGCCACAAGAATCAGTACAGTCTTCTGTCTTAGGATCAATGGTTTGAGAAGGGACATGAAACGTGTCATGAACTTGCAAGGTGGCGAATAGCTTCATCTGATGGGTAACCATTCCTAGTCAATGGTTGATGGGGTATGACCTAATAAATCAAGGGGTGAGCTTGATAGATGGGGTCTTAAGGTGAAGGTTCTGTGTAGATAACCATCTCCTGGGTGGAACTGCTGAGCAGCATCTCTTCTTATCCACTTGCCATTTGTACCACCCCACAGCTTGGACCAAGAGTTCCTGAGTAGTTTTAGAGAGGCTAGTGAGAGACGCGGTGATGGCTTCCACAGCCAGCACAGTAGACATCAAGGGTACCTTTGGCTGCCACCCAAGGACAACCTTGAACGGTGATGCCCCTAAGGATTCATTGATGTGGTTGTTATGAAAGAATTCCTCCCAGGGCAATAGTTGTGACCAATCATTCTGTTGGGACAGCACATAGCTCGGTAAGAAGAACTGCAGGATCTGATTGACCCTTTCTGTCTGGCCATTAGTTTGGGGATGATAGCCCAAGGAAAATCTTAATTTGATCTGCAAGGCACAACATAGGTTCTGCCAGAATCTAGACATGAACTGCACTCCCCTGTCAGACACAATGGACTCCATAAGGTCATGAAGCCGGAAGATCTCCTTGATAAAATGTTGGGCCAGTTCAAGTGCAAAGGGTAGACCGGGTAGGGGAATGAAATGGGCCATTTTAGAGAACCGGTCCACAATGACCCATATGGCTGTAAACCCATCAGATTTTGGGAAGTCCATGATAAAATCCATGTCTATATGTGTCCACGGTGCTTTGGGAGTGGTTGCAGGAGACCCCAAGAGTGAGAATGAGATAGCTTGTGATGAGCACAGATGGGTCATGAAGTCATGTAGTCATATATGTCCTTTTTCAATTTTGGCCACCAGTAGGCCCAAGATATGAGTTCCATTGTTTTATGAACCCCTAGGTGAACTGCGAGTTTGGAGACATGTCCCCACTTCAGTGCCCACCAATTCCCCCCAAGACAGTTCCCACCTAGGACAATTCCCTCTAGAACAATTCCCACCAAGGAGCCCCCCTCCCCCGGTGATTTCCTACCCTCCATAGCCTTTCTTTTTTTTTTTTTTTACTGAAGCGTCTTTCTTGTATCAGTTCCCATAAGTTCTGGTAATTTGTTATAAATCATAATCTGTGTGTCATTTTGAGGGGCTGAATTAGGTTGAAACTTAGTTTGGGTGTGTGGGGGGGCACTGCCCCCCACTACATAAACTGCAGTTTGTGTTCCTCTATTTATTTATTTATTTACTTACTTATTTATAACATTTAGATACCAGATTAAACAAGAATTAGGTTGAAACCTAGTTTGGGGGGGGGAGGGGTACTGCCCTCCTCATGAATTGCAGTTTGTATTTATCTATTTATTTATTTATTTATTTACTTATTTATGACATTTAGATCCCAAATTAAACATGAATTAAGTTGAAACCAAGTTTGGGGGATGTGTGGGGACATTGCCCCCCCCCCCCCCCCGCCCCCACATGAACTGCATGTCTGGAAGGGGAAAGAGATGTGTAAAAGATAATATTATGTGGGAGAGTGAGGGGGTACTGCCCCCCCCCCCCCAAATGATCTAGAAGAGGAAAGGGAGGGAGGTTACTTGTCTTAGTGTGCTTTGTATTTTTTGGGTTATGGGTGGGAATTGTCCTCCCTGTGTGGTGGGAATTGGTTCTGTGGGAATTGTCCAGATGGTGGTTGGGAACTGTCCAGGTGGGAACTGACCTAGAACCGTAGGCAGTTAGGAGCATAAGTGATAGCATTCTATAAGTACTATGCATGTCCGTGACCAACCCTTGCCCCTCCCAGGTCTATGCTTTCTTTTCAGTTGCATGCTATGGATTTTGCACATGCAATTTGCAGAATTCCGACTAAGGGCAGTTACCAAAGTACATTCAAATTAGTGCCAATTAGCACCAATTATAGCCAATATTTGGTCATTAACATCTAGTGCCAGCTAATTATTAAATGAAGTTACATGTGTAACTGATAGTATTCTAAAACTTGTGTGCACAGTTTTGTGTGCTAAGCATAAAACTGTGCATCTGAGTTTATTGAATTAGGGAGTAACCCCTTAATTCTAAACTCTTGCACACACAGTTTGATGCTTGCACATACAAAGTTGTATGTGCAAGGTATAGAATACTACTAGTTACAAGTGGAACTTGATTGTTAAATTAGCTGGTAATTGGTGTTAACAAATAATTGGCATTCATTTTTCTGTTAATTAACACTAATTTGAAGTTACTTGGGCAACTGCCCTTAATTGGGATTCTGCAAATTGCATGTGCAAAATCCATAGTACGCAACTGCAAGGAAGGCATAGGATCTGGGGAGGGGTTTGGTACAGATTATATAATACTGTTATGTGCCTAATTGGCAGCAGTTAGGTGCAGACATTTTCACCAGCCTTGAGCCAGTGTAAGTGCTCATTCTCTAAAGTTAGGCATGTAACTGTGAACTTATGCTAGTATTCTATAACAATTCCTGATATGGGGGCCCTTTTACTAAGCCGCATAGGCGTGTATGCGTGTCGTATGCGCATCACTTTGGAGTTACCGCCCAGCTACCATGTGGCCTGGGCAGTAATTTTGTTTTTCACATGTGTGCACTACGTGCACTGGAAAATAATTTTTATTTTCCTGTGCGTGGCAGAAACCAGGTGGTAATCGTCATTCTGTGCAAGTAGATGATTACCGCATGAGACCTTACCACTAAGTCAATTGGTGGCAGTAAGGTCTCAAACCCAAAATAAAAGCGCACCAATTTTTATTTTGCCGCATGCCCATTTTCGGCAAAAATTTTAAAAAGGCCTTTTTTACAGGCGAGCTGAAAAATGGACCTGCGCACGCCCAAAACACGCACCTACACTAGCTCAGCCCATTTTTCAGGGCACCTTAGTAAAAGGATACCATAGAATTTGTGCTTAGCACACATCATCCTTGCTGCCTAACTTTAGGTAACCTGTAGAGAACTACCTCGCTAATTGTAGAAGTCTAACATAAGTTAGTAGTCAAGAAATTTGATATAAAGAGGATTTGGTTTTTGAATAGTTTTATGCAGAATAAACTGTTTGGCATGAGGCATCATTTAAGGAGCATGTAGGACAGATAATACAAGAATTGCAATCACTTTGATTATATAAACAAAGCAATTGAATATATATGGGGAATGAATTCATTACCCCTCCAGCGTGGATCAGAAGACTACTTTGAACTAAGGGCCCTTTTGCTAAGCTGCAGTAGGCCTACTGCAGGCCTACCATGTGCTAAAAGACCACTACCACGGGACACACTGAGGCATCTCGTGTTAGTGTTCAACTTAGTGCACGTCAGGGGCATATCTGGAATCCGGCGGTAGGGGGGGCCACAGCCAGAGAGGGGGGGCACATTTTTGTCTCCCCCCCCCCGCCGCCGCCGCCGCCTCTCTCCACCCCCTCCCCGCCGTCAACCCTCCCCCGCTGCTTACTTTTGCTGGCGCCGAGGTCCGACCCGCAATCTCCGTTTTTCGTCTTCCTCCGTGGCCATGCTTCCAGGAAGTAACGCTGCAGTGCTGATTCGTTGAATCCAGTTCGACGTCTGACGTCAGACGCCGAACTGGATTCAACGAATCAGCACTGCAGCGTTACTTCCTGGAAGCATGGCCACGGAGGAAGACGAAAAACGGAGATTGCGGGTCGGACCTCGGTGCCTGCAAAAGTAAGCAGCGGGGGAGGGTTGACGGCGGGGAGGGGGGCCAGGGCGAAATCTGCGGGGGCCCAAGCCCCTGTGGCCCCACGCAGATACGCCCCTGGTGCACGTTAACCCTGCACTAGAAAATATTTTTTATTTTCCAGTGTGGGAGGTATGTTTGGGGGTGGAAAGTAGGCAAGCCTGTGCTAATTGAGTAGTGGAGGAGTAGCATGGGCTAATTACGTGGCAGAAAGGGCTCCTGGCATTAATGGACTTTAAAAAAAAAAAGCCAACAATGGCAGTTTTTCAGCCACGTTAGAAAGTAGCCAGACCGCGTATCAAACCCACATGCTACTCACAGCACTGACCACTGTCTACGATGCCTTAGTAAAAAAAAACCCTAAGTTATTATAAACCACTAACATAAATGCATATTTTATTTATTCACGTGTGCAGCTTATAAAGCTGTGTTCAACAGTTTACGCTTTGAATGATTTAAAATTTGGAGTCAACACCGATTATAAACCGTATCACCTATCACTACTAGTTATTCTTAAACATTTATAAACCCGCTGCTAACAGCAAATCATGTCCTTTTGTCTTATCTCACTAGGTGCAATTAATTATTTATGAGTGTTACATTAAATTATTTACATTTTCCTGGTATCATATTTGCATTAATAATTTAAATGCACACAGTTATTTATTAAATCACGGAACTATGGAAGTGCTTCATTTATCTTTTGCAGCCTAAACAGCAACAGTTTCACAGCAATATACATACTGCAAATGGCATTCCTCAACAGAAGCCCCATGCTGTGTCACTGGGGTGTCATTCACCTGCTGAGCCTCCAGTCACAGGCACCATTAATGGGATGAGACTGGGTATGTTGGATGGAAGTTCATGTGACTTGGAAAAACACTTTCTTTCCATAGGTTTGAGATTGTGCTGTATGAGATAGTCAGCTGACATGTTCAAATTGTTTCTGCTGCACTGTCATTGACCTCAGCACTATTTGAGAGAATGTTTTTTCCTTATGTATTATTTAAGTGATGATCCATCATCCTTTAGATCAGAACTAGCACCTGGGCAAAAACTACAAAAACATACTTGTTGTAGGGAAAGCTGCTACTTCAGCATCCCTGATCCTTCCTCACAAAGGGCACTGTTTAATAAGCCGTGCTGTAGGCGTGCAAACTTTGTAGTGTGCAGGGCTGCCGGAGGGGGGGGGGGGGGGGGGGGCAAAATTCCTTGGGGCTGGGGCTGGCGCCGGGATCTCTCTCTTTCTCTCCTGCTCCTGACGGGACCCGGGTGATCGTGTCCAGACAGGAGCAGGAGGGAGAAAACTCCGGCGCCGGGCCCCCCTTGGAGGCTGGGGAGGACGTGGAGAAACAGAGACAACAGGCTGCTCTTCTTCATAGTATGCCGCATTGCCTTCCCCTGCGGCTGCTTTTCCCCTTAGGCCACACATGCACGACCAGAGAGAAAAAGCAGCCGCAGGGGAAGGCCAATCGGCTGGAGGACAAACTCTTCTTCTGGCAGGGCCTTGGGATCCTTGCCAGCCAAGGTACTTAACAGTTATGGCAGGCGGGTGGCAGCAGTGATCAGGGAGGGTAGGGTGACGGCGGCGGAAGCAGCAGCAGTGATCGTGTGGGCGCCGGCCGCAGCAGTGATCGGAGGAGTGCCAGAGCGGTGACAGCAGTAGCAATCATGAGACGGCAGCGGTGACAACAACGATGCTGGGGGGGCCTGTTGGCGGCCTTGCCCCGGGCCTGGCTTAGTCTCGTGGCGGCCCTGGTAGTGTGCGCTAAAAATTTGCATGCGTTAATGTTAGAGACACCCATTATATTCCTATTGGTGTCTTTAGGGTTAGCTTGCACTAATTTTTGTGTGTGCTAAAAAGTTTTTGTGGATACAGTGCGGCTTAGTAAACAGGGCCCAAAATATTTAGCTTTAGAAAATTACACATTGAAGCTTTTTTTTTCTTTTTGCAAGTTTAAATTAGAAGTTCAAATAATGAGCTCCTTTTACAAAGCTGTGATAGCTATTCTGGCGCTGCAAATGCGACAAAGCTTATAGGAACTGACTGGGCTTCGAATTGCTAGCAAGGCTTTGTAAAAGGAGCCAAATATGTTTGTACAGAAAGAACAAGTTCAAGTAGTACACTTGAACAGAAAGAACACAATGGCAAAAACAACCAAAAAATGTTTTTTTAAAGAAATCATATCCAAACCCTCATATTCGAAAGTCCACCACAGGAGGGGAGCAATCTCAATATACAAGAAGTAAGGCAAAAGATACAATCTAAGCTCAATCCAAGAAAAACATTACTGTTAGACTATTTAAAAAACACGCAGTAATTTTCATGTAGACTTTCTGTTAGCACTAAATTTAATTGTGACGGCTCAGAAAAGACCCAATACTTAAATGACTGACAGATTTATAGGGAAATTGTATGTATTTATTTTTATTTTATGTATTGAGATTTATGAGGAGATTCACCCAAAGCTGTGTATAGCAGGTACAGCTTGACAAAAAGGGCCAAATTCTATAAATGGCACATTAATAATTGGTGCCAAAAAGCCACGCCACGCTTAGGCATAGTTTATAGAATATGTTCATGTGCAGTTTTTGCATGTAAAATTTAGGCCACCTAAAACAAGGCCTAGTGCCTAATTAGATGCAGATCAGATATATTCCATAATAGTGCACATAGGGGTCCTTTAGTATAGGCATGTGTTTTGGCCATGTGCAGATCGATATTTCAGCACGCCTATAAAAAAGGCCTTTTATAATTTGTTTTTGCCAAAAACGGACGTGCAGCAAAATAAAAATTGGCGCATGTCCATTTGGGTCTGAGACCTTATCGCCAGCCATTAACATAGCAGTAAGGTCTCAGACGGTAACTGTGTGGTGATCATCTACACATGTAGAATGACAATTAGCACCAGGTTTCCGCCGCACGCAGGAAAATAAAAATGATTTTTTTTTTGGCGCACATAAAAAACAAAATTACTGCCCAGGCCTTGCGGTAGCTGGGCGGTAACTCCAAATTGATGTGTGTAGGACATGCGCATGCGCCTACGTGGCTTAGTTAAAGGGACCCATAGCTTTTTGAAACACCTGTGATGTGCCCATTCCATGCCCATGGCCCTGCCCCCTTTTGTCTATGCACATTAAAGTTTACATGTACCTCATTATAGAATACGCCTAGAAAGTTGTGAGCGTAAATTCTAATTAAAGCCAATTAGTGCCGCTAATTGGTTGTTAAGTACCAATTAACAGCACTGATTGGTTTGTTAATCAATTAAGTTCTATGCACAATTTGGCCATGTGGCCAAATTAGCACGCACAACTTAAGGTGTCATTTATAGAACTTGGGGGAAAGTGTACAGTTTTGTAAACAGCATAACAATTGAACAGTGTAGCTCTGTACAGTGGTAACAGTGACCAAATGGAAGCACAAATAAATTCAATGAGCTAAACTTGGAGACAAATTGAATCCTAATACTACTACTACTACTACTATTTAGCATTTATACATGATAAAGAGTCAGAAACATACACATTACAATAACACAATCATATAACAGAAATATGACAAATGTCTGCAGGGTGTAAATGATACATTAAAACAGTGCTTTTTTTGTAGGAAAAAAAGGTACTGGTACTCATTATGGATAACCTTAGGGGCGGAGTCACTATCTGACTCTGCCTCTGCAATAGCCACACCCACAGTAGCCACACACCTGTTTATATGCACCAAAGCTAGTAAAAGGGATCACTGAAAATATTACACCAGTTTAGAAGAAGAAAAATAGGATCATTGTTTTTCCATTATAAATAATTTCTGGTACAGCTCCAGTATACCCAAATTAGTTTACAGACCAGAATTAGGAGAACAGTCTTACCAAATCTGAAACACAATATGTCATCAAAATCTCAGAACCTAACAAACAGATCCCTATTCAGACACTTGGCCTTGCAGTCACACATGCAGAACAGAGATACGCCATCTTCAAATTCTTCAAAAATTAACCTGAAATCCTAAGAAGCTAGCCAATATCAGAAAAACAGAAAGAAACGCATTGTTGTACATTGCAAAATAAGACAGCAGATGTAAATTTTCAAATTGTATATATTCCAAACACTAAAATGAAAATAAAATTATTTTTCTACCTTTGTTGCCTGGTAACTGTTTTTCTGATCATGTTGGTCCCAATCTCTGTCTCTGCTGCTCTCTATCTGTTCTCTTAACTCCATTTCCAGAGATTCCTGTCCAATTATTTCTTTACTTTCCTCCTTTCTTCTTCATTTCTTGCCCTACATCTATATAAGTACATAAGTAATGCCACACTGGGAAAAGTCCAAGGGTCCAACGAGCCCAGCATCCTGTCCACAACAGAGGCCAATCCAGGCCAAGGGCACCTGGCAAGCTTCCCAAACATACATTCTATACATGTTATTCCTGGAATTGTGGATTTCTCCCAAGTCCATTTAGTAGCGGTTTATGGACTTGTCCTTTAGGCAGTGGCGTAGCAAGGGTGGGGCGGTGGGGGCGGTCCGCCCTGGGTGTCAATGGGTGGGGGGTGCTCCGCTCCGTTCATCCACACACCCCCATGGCATGGAATCGCCTCCACACACACCCCCCTGACGCAGTCCCAACCTGCCAACCAGGCTCCAGCTCCGTCCACCCCCAGCGTGGCGCCGCCTCCCCCCTGACGCAGTCCCAACCCGCCAACCAGGCTCCAGCTCTGTCCACCCCAGCGCGGCGCCCTGCATCCACAGCGCCGCTGCAAAAAGGAGAAAATCGCTTCGTCATTGGCCCCTCCCCCACTGTGTCCCGCCCTCAAGGAAATAGGAAGTTATGTCAGAGGGCGGGTCCTCCGCAGACTTGACTTCACTACCAATTATAATGTTCTAGTACATATTGTGTTGTCATTGCAAGTAGTATACCATGCCATACTTTGTATTGTTGTTCGAATATTTTTACTACTCTAATTGCCTATTGCTCAAGTTTGAGTGAATTCCTTCAAAAAGGCGGTAAATAAATCCTAATAAATAAATAACATGGATCCAGCATTTGCTATTTTCTCCATCCATGTGCAGTTTTTCTCTTCCCTTTCCCTCATCTCCATCCATGCGTATCATCTTCTTTTCTCTTTCCTCCCCTCCATCTATGCCCAGCATTTCTCCTCTCTCCCATCCTTTGCATTCATGTTCAGCATTTTTCCCTCCCCACCATCCATATCCAGTGATTCTTCTATCTTCCACGTTCTCCCCTCCATCCATTAATGTCCAGCAATTCTCCTGTCTCCCCTGCTCGCCTCTCCATCCATGCTCAGCTATTCTCCTCTGTCCCCCTGCCCTCCCCTCCATCCAGCTAGTCTTCTCTCTCCCCTGTCTTCATAAGTACATAAGTATTGCCATACTGGGAAAGACCAAAGATCCATCGAGCCCAGCATCCTGTTTCCAACAGTGGCCAATCCAGGTCACAAATACCTGGCAAGATCCCAAAAATGTACAAAACATTTTATACTGCTTATCCCAGAAATAGTGGATTTTCCCGAAGTTCATTTAATAACGGTCTATGGACTTTTCCTTTAGGAAGCCGTCCAAACTTTTTTAAAACTCCGCTAAGCTAACCGCATTTACCACATTCTCCGGCAACGAATTCCAGAGTTTAATTACACGTTGAGTGAAGAAACTTTTCTCCGATTCATTTTCCCTATGAGGAAAAGCTAAAGCGGCTAGGGCTCTTCAGCTTGGAGAACAGGCGGCTGAGGGAAGATATGATAGAGGTCTATAAAATAATGAATGGAGTGGAACGGGTAGATGTGAAGCATCTGTTCACGCTTTCCAAAAATACTAGGACTAGGGGGCATGCGATGAAGCTACAATGTAGTAAATTTAAAATGAATCGGAGAAAATGTTTCTTCACTCAACGTGTAATTAAACTCTTGAATTTGTTGTCAGAGAATGTGGTAAAGGTGGTTAGCTTAGCGGAGTTTTAAAAAGGTTTGGACGGCTTCCTAAAGGAAAAGTCCATAGACTGTTTTTAAATGAACTTGGGGAAAATCCACTATTTCTGGGATAAGCAGTATAAAATGTTTTGTACATTTTTGGGATCTTGCCAGGTATTTGTGATCTATATTGGCCACTGTTGGAAACAGGATGCTGGGCTTGATGGGCCTTTGGTCTTTCCCAGTATGGCAATACTTATGTACTAATGTAAATATGAGGTGTCTTTCTAAGAATGAGTTCCAATTTTTGAACTGCTAAACTTCTAAGGGCCCGTTTACTAAGCCACATAAGCGTCTACATGCACCCAGTGTGCGCCAAAATGGAGTTACCGCCCGACTACCGCGTGCCTCTTGCTATAATTTCATTGTTGGCGTGTGTCCGATACGCGCATCTGAATTTTTTTTTTTTGGGTGCACATAACGGATGTGCGCAAGTGGCCTTTGATGCGAGTAGGTCATTATCGCCCAGATTCTTTACCACTAGATCAATGGCTGGCAGTAAGGTCTCAGACCCAAAATGGACGTGTGGCAATTTTAATTTTGCTGCATGTCCGTTTTCATCTAAAAAACTATTTTTATAGGTGCTTTGAAAAATAATTGTGTGTGCACCCAAAACACGCGTCACACTACTCCGGGCCATTTTTTAGCACACCTTAGTAAAAGGACCCCCTAATTTTTATATATTGGCAAAGATCCATAAGCATCTGGTGAATCCTCCTGGGCACTCTAGTGTTTTCTCTAAAGGTTCTTTGTTGGATAGATTATGTAAATATCTTGATTATTTTTGTGCCCCTTATTGAAGAAATTCATTCTTATATAAGGGGACATGGCTCACTTTCTACAATGTTTGGAGAAAGTTGAGTTCTTTCCAGAACAGTGGCAATTAGTTACTTTTGATGTCCAGAGTTTATATACTTCTATTCCTCAAAGTGAAAGTGACATATGAGGCTCTGGATTAGCATCCACATTCTTATATAGTACCCACTGAATTCTCGAAGAAATTACTACTACTTATCATTTCTAAAGCGCTACTAGACGTATGCAGCGCTGTACACTTGAAAATTAAGAGACAGTCCCTGCTCGACAGAGCTTACAATCTAATTAGGACAGACAAACAAGAGATAAGGGAATATTAAAGTGAGGATGATAAAATAAGGGTTCTGAACAAGTGAATAAGGGTTAGGAGTTAAAAGCTGCATCAAAAAGGTGGGCTTTTAGCTTAGATTTGAAGACTGCCAGAGATGGAGCTTGACGTACCTGCTCAGGAAGTCTATTCCAGGCATATGGTGCAGCAAGATAAAAGGAACGGAGTCTGGAGTTAGCAGTGGAGGAGAAGGTTGCAGATAAGAAAGATTTACCCAGTGAACGGAGTTCCCGGGGAGGAATGTAGGGAGAGATGAAATCAATTACTTGAAATCATCTTATTTAATAATCATTTTGTTTGTGATAAGAAAATTGTTTTGCAGCTGTCAGGTGTGGCTTTGGGAGCTTCTTTTGCTCCTTCAAGAGCTAATTTGTTTACGGCAAAATTTGAGACGCAGTGGGTATATTCCTCTTGTTATTTTCACTTTACTCGCTATTACCACTACTTATCATTTCTATAGTGTTATTAGATGTACACAGCACTGATATAATGATGGTATCTTAATTTGGGCAGGCACTAACCATGATCTTATGATGTTTGTGGAAGAATTGAACAACTGTCATGCTACTATACAGGGTCAGCACTCATCTGGAACACCAAAAATATCATAACTACAAGGGCCAAGATCATCAACAGAGACGATTCCTGCCACCTGCCTTCAATGCCAGTTGCTAGTATATAAAAAAAAACCCAGATATGAATGAGGTTGAATGCCTTCATTATATTCTAAAGTCTGTGATCACTCTAAGTTTTAAGCAACTTTTAGAGTAGGGAGTGCATGTCATGCCATCTGCTGTTCATTTAGTTTATCATTCTATTATTTGTAAGGCTGCATTTCAATTAGAATTTTTAATAGCAATTAACAATTAAAAAATTGTAATCTCACAATTAGTTGCACCATTGGGATGGCACAGGAGAGGAAGGGAGCATACATATCCTGCCCCCCCCCCCCCCCCACACACACATTAGATATCATATCTTTGTTGGTGGGGATACCAAAGCCCTGCCCATCAAAGAAATCCACTGCCAATGTGGCTCCCTTCCTCCTTGTGCTGGCTCAGGAGTGAGGAAGTTGTTGGATTATTTGTAGTAAATAATTAGCAGATTTTAGTACACACAGCTTCAGCTTTAGAAATGTTAATTTCTTTCTTCATCTCTCTCTCATTCACCCCAGAATAATTCACTGCTGAGTCACTTTAAAGTTGAAGTAACAAAACATCTGTTTACTCACAGTTTGTAGTTAGATTATAATCAGACAGGCTTATATATACATATTACTATACATTTGTATTATCAGCTCCTTCCATGTGCTTAGATGGTAATGGATGCTCACACCACCATAGATCCTCTCAGGTTAGGAGAGAACATGAGCTCCATGTGCTCCATGTGCTGTGTCTGCTGCATCTAACCCCCACAGGAAGTTGCATAGCTGTGTGACCTCTCTAAGTAATTCACATCAGAGGTCACAGAGTAATCACAGAGAAATAATAGGTGACAGGCAATGCATGTAAAATACAATTACATTCCAACAAACCCCTTCTCATGCATAACTGTCATGCAATTATTTATTCATACAAAGTCCAAGCTTTATACGCAGATTCACAAAATGTTCTCTGGGTAACGGTTTGGTCATGATGTCAGCTGTCATCTCACTGGTGTGACAATAGTGTAGACTGATGACCCCTTCTTTTGCCAACTCTCGCACGTTGTGGTATTTCGTTGCGATGTGCTTGGTGCGTGACTGAACCTTGTCATTCTGTGACAGTCGGATGCAGCTCTGATTATCTTCCATTATCTGGATTGGTCTCTTTTCAGCTATTCCGAAATCCAGCAAAAGTTTTTCAATCCACATCAGTTCTCTGCACGCTTCCGATACGGCCACGTATTCAGCTTCTGTAGAAGACAAACTCACAATACTTTGTTTATGACTGGCCCATGAAATTTGTACATTTCCATACATAAACACATATCCACTTGTGGATTTATAATCAGAATGATCCCCTGCCCAATCTGAATCACAGTAACATATTAGTTTTGGATTACTATTGGCTGAAATCTTTAATTTACAATCAATGGTACCCTTTAAATACCTTACCATCCTTTTAACTGCAGTCCAATCTGATTTGGTAGGTGAGCTGACCCTTCTGCTCAAAATTCCTACTGCATTTGCTATATCAGCCCTGTATGTGGTAGCTAGATATAAAAGCTTACCTATGGCTGATCTATATTGGATGTTATCTGGTAAAGGTTCTCTTACTGTTTCATCCTTCAGAAAATCAGTGATCATGGGAGTGCTTACAACTTGGGCATCTTGCATACCTAAACTTTCAATAAGCTCATTTATTTTCTGCTTCTGGCTTAGAAGATAAGAACCATCATTTTGTTTCTCAATTTCTATACCAAGATAGTATGACACATTACCAAGTTCTTTTATCTCAACATTCTGGTTTAAACACTTTACAATGTCCTTGTACTCTTGCTTACTTTCGCTTGCAATGAGCAGATCATCAACAAAAGCTAAAATGTATGCATATTGTCCATTTGTGCACCTAGTGTACAAGCATTTATCTGCTTCACCTTGCTTAAATCCTAAATTTGTCAATATTTCATGCAATTTTTCATTCCAACATTTTGCACTTTGCTTTAATCCATAAAGACCTTTGTTTAATTTACACACTAGCTGTCTTTGTTTTGTATTTATGAAACCTGTTGGTTGTTCCATGTACAAATCTTCAGTTATTTCTCCATGAAGAAACGCTGTTTTCACATCAATGTGTTTGACTTGCATGCCTTTGAGACTGCAATGCTCAGAAGTGTTCTTATTGTCGTGTGTTTCACTACAGGTGCAAACACTTCATCAAAATCTTCTCCATATTTTTGAAGATATCCCTTTGCGACTAATCTGGCTTTATACCTTTCCACTTTTCCTTGTGCATTCCTTTTTAACTTGAATACCCATTTGCATCCTATAGCTTTCTTGCCAGGAGGTAATTTTGTAAGAATCCAAGTATTATTTTTATCCAATGCATCAATTTCTTCTTGTGCAGCTTTACGCCATTCAGCAGCTTCTTCTGCTGGCATTTTCTCAATCTCATCCCATGTTAAGGGCTCTTGAGCTTCTGCTGACTTTGTTAGGTAAGACAGTCTTGGGGGTGGAACACCTTTGTTTTCCCTGGATGAGCGTCTGACAACAGGTTGGTCCGACCTTTCTGCATCCTCTATATCTGAGAGTCCTTCTCCAATTGATTCCCCTTCTCCAACTGTACTGTCTTCTTCAATGATCCTTTCTGTGTCTGCTTCCTCTGCCTGTTCCTCGTTAGATACAGATGAGTTGCTTTCAGACATCTGCCTTGGTATGGCATTTATATACACTGGCATGTCTATTATGGTTCTAGTTTCATATTCTGGATGATAAGGCTCATCTGGGATAATCCAGCCTTTATCAACCCTTTTGTTTTCATCAAAATATGTAACATGTCTTATGCCAACAATGCCAGTTTTCAGATTCAAAATTCTATATCCTTTGTGTCCTGGAGCATAGCCAACTAAAATGCCCCTTTCTGTTGTGGAATCCAGCTTATGCCTTCTTTGCTTTGGTACATGAGCATATGCTGTACTTCCAAATGTTCTTATATGTGACAGGTTTGGCTTCCTACCATGCCATGTCTCATGTGGTGTGCGCTCAGCGCCTTTAGTTGGCATTCTGTTTTGTAGGTACACTGCTGTGAGAATGGCTTCCCCCCATAGTCTTTTAGGGAGATTGCTATCTGACAGCATACATCTGGTCATTTCCACAAGTGACCTAAATTTTCTCTCTGCAACAGAATTTTGCTCTGGTGTATAAGCTACTGTTGTGATATGCTGAATGCCTTCTTGTTCTAGAAATGTGCGCATGCTTTGTGAAGTGAACTCACCACCATTGTCGGTCTGAAGAACCTTTGGTTTTCTTTCAAATTTATTGCTCACCATGGCTACGTATTTCTTCAGCATGTCCTGTGACTTGACTTTTCTCTTTCAGCAAATAGGCCACACAATATCTAGAGAAATCATCCAAGAATATTAGCACAAATCTGTTATTTCCCAATGATGGGATATTAAACGGTCCACATAAGTCACTGTGTATTAAGTCCAGCACTTTATTACTCCTATTTCCTGTGTATGCAGGAAATGAGGGTCTCACACCTTTTTGAGTAACACAGTCTATGCATTTCTCAATTTTACCAGCATCTGCACTTATCTGAATGCCAGTGGCTAGTTGCTTACTGTAAAGATCCTGGATCACCTTAAAATCACGATGTCCCAGGCGGCGGTGCCAGATTTCCGGACTACATTTACCATCATTCTTCCTTACTTGCGCCATATGTGAGGCTTCACCTGAAATGTTCAGCTTATAAACATCATTATGCATAAAAGCTTCAGCATACACTTCATCATTTTTAGAGATTGTGCACTTACTGTTTTCAAAATGAATCGCAAATCCCTTCTTATCTAATGTAGATACACTAAGCATATTACAAACTGCTTGGGGAATATACAAGACATCACTTACAGGAATTTCTTTAACTTCATTAGATACTTTGCATTTTAAGAATCCAATACCTTTTGCTTGGATCTTAGCAGTCCCTGCGTTTGCAGTTTTAAGAATACCTTCCTCTGGACACATTTCCTGAAAGAAATCCTTACAATTGGTTAAATGGCATGTGCTCCCTGAATCCAAAATCCAAGTACTTTCATTTGAATTATTATTTACCATAGTCAAAGATTTTTCTGCCATTAGAAAGCCCTTGTGTTTATCTTTGTCCTTCATACATTTCCTGGTTTGAAAATTCTTTAGTTCCATTGGCTTAGGTGAGCTAGAGGGAGTGTTTTGTGTTTCCTTACACCATTTAGATACATGTCCCTCCTTTCCACATGAGTAGCAAATCAGCTTGCCCTTGGGTGGAGTTTTCCCATAGCTCCGCCTTCCTCTGTTCTTTGCCAAGAAATTTGTTTCATTCTCTCTGACTTGCTTTGAGAACACATCTCCTCAGAATCATTTATTATGCATTCCTGCCTTAGTTTTGATGTTGTCTGTTCAAAAGATTGCCCTTCAATGGCCTCATTTACAGACCTAAAAACATCAAACTTCTTTGATAGTGAGGTAAAAAGAAATGCTCTTTTCAATGCATCACACATGGGAATTCCAGAAAGTTCTAACTTTTGAAATGAAGACATAAGATGCATAATGTGATCATTACATTTACTTTTATCCCTTAATTTGGTTTCATTCAACTCTGCCAACCAAATTGGTTGCTGCTTTGCATATGTAGTTGCATACATAGTTCTCAGTTTATATAAAATGTCCTTTGGTGTATCTTTTCCCTCCACTAATATGGCTTGTTTCTCTGAGAGAGCTTCCAAAAGCATGCACTTCACATAATAGTTTGCATTGTCCCATTCAGCCATATTTTCAGCTGTTCTGTCTTGGTCTAAGCATATATCTAATCTTTTTGCTCGAAGGAGACATATGAATCTTAATTCCCACTGCTGATAATTAAACTCAGTTAATTTAGGCACCTTGAGAGAATAGAACAATGGTGAATTTCTTCCCTCAGCCATTTTCTTAGCCTTCTGTCTGCTGTGTGGGGGGAGAGAGAGACAGACTGAATCTTTCCTTTAAAACTTAAGAGAAAAATGTGGCCTTTTTTTCTGCCTGGTAATATTTCTCTTCTTTTTCAATTCCTGGCCCTGGGCCCATAACCCTTTTGTTGGATTATTTGTAGTAAATAATTAGCAGATTTTAGTACACACAGCTTCAGCTTTAGAAATGTTAATTTCTTTCTTCATCTCTCTCTCATTCACCCCAGAATAATTCACTGCTGAGTCACTTTAAAGTTGAAGTAACAAAACATCTGTTTACTCACAGTTTGTAGTTAGATTATAATCAGACAGGCTTATATATACATATTACTATACATTTGTATTATCAGCTCCTTCCATGTGCTTAGATGGTAATGGATGCTCACACCACCATAGATCCTCTCAGGTTAGGAGAGAACATGAGCTCCATGTGCTCCATGTGCTGTGTCTGCTGCATCTAACCCCCACAGGAAGTTGCATAGCTGTGTGACCTCTCTAAGTAATTCACATCAGAGGTCACAGAGTAATCACAGAGAAATAATAGGTGACAGGCAATGCATGTAAAATACAATTACATTCCAACAGAAGTCAGCATGGTGCCTTCAGCCACCAATGCCAGTACTCCCAAAACATGCTCAGTTCATGCACAAACTGAACATGATTAGGCAGTGCAAGGATTGGTGGTTGGAGGCACCATGCTGACTTCCTCACTCCTGAGGCAGTACGAGGAAGAAGGGAGTGAATCAGGCAGTGGATTTCTTTGGCTGGTAGGGCTTGAGCTACCACACTGGCCATTGAATAGGTACTGCAGCTTTGGAAGGGGCCCTAAGTCCACAGGAGGCCCCTGTGGCTATACCACTGATTAAAGGCCCAACATCTTCCTTTCTCCTGCCTCCAGGTCCAACTCTATCTCCCTTCCAATCCTGTACCCCCAGAATCATTCTCTCTCTCTGTCTTCCCTCTCTCCTAACCCCCTGCCTGAGTCTAACACCTCTCTCTTTTTCTTCCTTCCCTCCACCCTCTCCTCCCCAGGTCCATTATCTCACCCTTCCTCTGTGCCCAAAGTCTTTCCCTCTCTCTTCACCCTCTATTTCACACCTTCCATCTTTCTCTCCTTCAATTTGGCATCTCTCTATATTTCCCCCTCCCCCCTGCACAGTCAAGCATCTCTCCCTCCTCTTTTAGCCCTGCCTATGGTTCTTTCTCCCTCCTCTCCAGCTACTTGAAGTTCTCTTTCCCTCCCCCCCTGGCCACAAGATTCTCTCTCTTTCCCTCTACTGGCCACCCGAGATTCTGAATCTTCTCTCTCCCTTTCTCTCCTTGGGGGTTCTCTCTCCCTCTCTCTATCCCTCCCACCCATAGCCACCCGATGCTCTCTCACAATGCCCCCCTCCCAGTTCTCTCTTAATTCCTTCCCCCTGCTACAGCCACAAACCCGAGGTTCTCCCTCCCTACCCTGGACTACTGGTAGCTCTCTTGTCCACCCCCCCCCCCTTCCCACCTGATTTACATTTAGTTGTCCTTAAGTCTTTGGCCCTGCAGCAGGAGCAGTTGTACCGAAAAGCTGCCTGCGTTCTGCACCTGGCCTTTCCATATGACCTGTCCCACCCCCTTCTGCTGCAACTTTCTATTTGGGATGGGCCTTTCCCTCTGCTGCAGGGCCAAAGTCTAACAGAAAATTAATGGTAAACCAGGTGGAAAGGGGAGGGGAGAGAGAGCCACTGGTGATCTGGGAGAGGAGGGAGAGATGCCAGATCAACCTTATGGGTGGGCAGGCAGCGGAGGGAGGAGGTTGGTCAATTATTAATCACAATTACGTTTTTTAATCGCAATTAATAATTAACATGTTAACTGTGGTGTTAATTGCGATTAATATGCAGCCCTAATTATCTGTATTGGGAACTTTTAAATTCTGATTTTACCTCTACTTGCACTTTGTTTTCTATTTGTTACTTGTGGTTCTTGAAGCTTATCAGTAAATAATAGGAGAGAATTCTGAACTCTAGTACATTATCATTAGACATGTTTTGTTTCCATATATATAGTACCATTACTTACACATCTTTGTCCTTCACTGTCCTGTACTAATCATTGTGATACCGTAACCATCACATGGCCATTGAGTACATGAGGAGGCATTTCATGGCTTGGCACCCCTAGAATCTAAAGAGAGTCCACGTACATGGAGAACTCAGTAGATCCCACGGAGAAGGAGATAAAACAAAAGGAGTGGGAATATGGACCATTTTAAAGGAAATATTAATAAATTTTGTTTATTTTATTATTATAAACTTTGTCTGGTTCTAGTCTTTGGATAAGCCTGATCCATATTCCCACTCCTTTTGTTTTGGCACCCCTAGATACATCTGGACACTGTACCTGTTGCTTTCATGTCACTTTAACCTGTATCCTCAAGCTTATGTAAAGGGGGGAGGGGTTGGCTCCAGCTTACAATGGCCATATGGCAATATGGAAAATACCAATAGATAGAGATGGAATAACCTAAACTTGGGTCAATTTTCAGTCATCACCATGGCAATGCATACAGACTGGCCACAACGTACACTTACATCTATTGGATATCAGGCCCATGCTCACTACATACCCTTTCAGACCTATCCTCTCAATGTGGCAATGTGCTGGTATATCAGTATGGTATTTGGTATTGTGTGTCATGTGAGCCAGGTCAGGGATCCAAACGGCACATTCTGGATAATGTCCAAGATGGCTGCATGAGCAGTGGCATCAAGGTTTATGCCTACATTGCTATTCCCTTTGTCATAACTGGACATCTTAATGCTGTAAATGCCCCATAACATGTATGTGCATCTTACCTAGTCACAGCAGCTGATGTAGTCAGATGTTTCTTTGTGGCTCCCAAGAATGGAATATCTATTTACCACTCAAATAGGGTACAGCCACATGGATACAAAATTTCAAACTATTTTTGTTTAAGGTTTGTCAAGTTATTACATAGTTTGAGGTCCTGTTGTAGCAGGATTGGTACAAATATTCTGTGACATTTAATGATATCCTGAGCAAACAGGACCAGGTAGACATTCCCCAGGTGATGATGTCTGCATATCGATAGAGATAGCATCCAGAGCAATGGTCAGTTATGTGTATTCAGTGCTTTCCCTTTGGTTGTTTTGAAGCTAAGGCAGTGGTTGTTTTAGAAGCTAAGCAAAGGGTGATGGCCACACAGGGTGCCCTATAATCTGGCCTGAAAGCTATTCTCTCACCAGTTACCTTCCATTGTCAGGAAAGATTGTATAAGGGCAACCTGTGAACAATTCTGAACTGTGGTATGGACCTTCTCCCTAGTGCTAGACACCCAAGTGCCTATCAGAAATTAACCATCCATATTTGTATCCTTACCTGCAGATGAGCAGCCAGGTGGAGAAACAGCTGGCCACAAAGCAAGCTCACAGTGGCGATGTTGCAGTGAAAAAAGCTGGGACCTCATCAAAGGGGACACTTCAGGGCAAGAGGACATCTAAAGGGAGGCACCAGTCCAGGCAGACAACCATGACAAAGTGGTGGAACCAGTTTCCCCTTCTCCACAATTTGAAGTTGAGACACAAACAGAAGGGAAGGACAGTAGTGGATATAGTCAACAGAAACAGGTATTGTGGTGAAGGGATCAACTGGTACTATGTGCACAGAAGCTGTTGCAGAAAAATCAGCTCCTTTATGAGCAGTGTGCTGAGAAACTAGTGCTCATGTGTTGCATGGTAGAGCTGCAGAAGGAAAGGGTGGAAGAGATCAGTGGAATCCTGTTTCATGTGCAGCAAGGGTTGTGGGATAAGTTTGCAGGGCTATGCACAGACTGCCAACATTTCACAGCAGACATCAATGTGCTATAGAGGGGAACATCTCCAGTGCATCCTTAGCAGCAGCCACCATCACCACAAACTCTGCCACAAGCAGGAAGAGACAGCGACCAGCTGACTAAGCAAGCATGCAGGGAAAGCCACACGCGCATAACTATTCCCTCTTGCCGATATCATCTCCATCTCAGGCAGGTCCTGTCACCTCCTGTGAGGTCCAGTGACCTATTATTTTCTCCAACTTTCATGGGACAGCAAGGTAGTCAGGGTGTGATGAGCATGAAGTCAGCAGCCAAATAGATAGCACCAGCAGTGCTCCCAGCAGTTCCCATCAACCAGTGGCACCTGGGGAGGGGGGTGTAGAGGGGAGGGGAAGAAGTGGCCAATAGGTTGGAGAGCTTGGTGCAGAAGTGTGAGGAGGGAAGAGATATAGTATGTGGGAAGGGGGTGAATGAGGGTTGTGAGGAGGGGAGGGGAGATCTATTTAGTGTAATATATTTATCATAAAGTCATAATGCAAGAAGGATCACTTTTATGTATTAAGAGAGCAGTTTTGCTTAGATTATATAGCTTGGAAAACAAATATTTAGGTCTGTGTTAAAAAATACAGGTCAATATTCAACCAGCAACAGGGGGAGGGGGATCAGTGAGCCTTTGTAATTTGTTTTGTTATTTGAGTCCTGACCAATATCCAGCTGGAGTACGCATAGCTAAGTGCTTGGTTTTAGGACAGCTTTTGAGCTGTCCTAAAATTATCCACTTAGCTATGCATGTGCCAGCACTCAATATTGCAAATATCCACATAACTGTTGCCCCCCCCCCCCCCCCACCAAATACTGCCTTCTGTTCTACCCCTAACCCGGCCACTTTTTGTTAGCCAGATAAGTGCCACTGAATATCAGTGGTTGGGTGGTCCATAGAGATTTCAGTGGGCAGGAGCCACTTAAATCACTTTGAATATTGGCCTGAGTATTTAAGAAAAGGCTCAGCAAATACTAAGCCTCTTCTAAAATTCATATAGCTCAGTCAAAGGTGAACGAAGGTTTGATAATAAGGAAAAAGAGCAGCCATTTTAGAAAAGAACACATTGAAAAAAAGAGTGAGGGTCTACACATGTAAGTTGCTTACAAGCACTAATTGTTGTGATTTTGCTACTTAGGGCATAATTTTATAAGGAACTTTTGCACACCTTTGACAGAATGTATGTGTTAAATACCTTCTATTCTGAGGTAATTTTGGAATGACAATCACTTTGGAGAAGATTCAGCAAATGGCATTCAAAATTTGACATTGAAAAAAATTAGCACTTAATGCTGCTGTATAATGGGCACTCAAAGATGTGCAACCATTATAGAATAGCATTGAGTGCTGATTTCGACACCCAAATTTAGGTGTCAGGACTTGCTCCTGCTGAAACCAAGCATATCCCAGTGCCCAAATTGAGCGCACATTCCCAGTATTCTGTAACACTGCATGCAAATTTTAGGAATGCCCCTGACCTGCCCATGCATCGCCCATTGCCACCCTCACTCCCCTTTTGGGTTGTACGCTATGGGGTTTGGGCACATTTTGTTATAGAATAGTTCAAGATGTACATGCAAATTCAAATGGGTGTCAATTAGCACCAAATTATTGGCACTAATTGGCTCATTAGACAATTTAGTTGGGCGCACATCTTATTTTGACCCAAATATTGGCGCCCAATTTTGGGAGCCATATATAGAATTCAGAGATTTGTATTTTTATCAAATAGACTACAAAAAAGCATCTGCTTGACATCCACAGCTCTAATAAAATTACTTTCTCTATATGTAAGTGACACCACTTATATGTAGAAGTAGCTATTCTGGAAATATGCATATCTGATTAAAGAGTTATCCTTCAAACTCACATATTTTGTCATTTAAAGTACTTTTGAATTCCTGATAGGTAAGCATACTTCCCTCTCATGCTGTCCTTCATATCCCAAATCAACACAAAATGGGTGTAAATGTCAATAAGAATTTTTCTGGAATATGCAAATATTGATGTTCTAAAATACAGAGTACTTGTATTCTTTCAATGTAAACTAAATCACACTCAGATTATCCCTACTTGAAATTTATGTGAGCCATGGACGGACATTTTTGATATGACATCTAAGTTGGAATTTGGATGTTTTGTGCTAAACATTCCAAATCTAAATAGGAAATATAGCCATTTTCAAAACAGCAAAATGCTTGTTTTTTTTTTTTTTTTTCAAAAATGGCTACTTGCAAGATGGTTTTGTACTCTGTGCGTTTATCTTAAAAAAAAATGTCCAAGTGCAAAACACACAAAATCAAGCCATTGGGATGTAGGAAGAGCCAGCAATGCACATAAAAAGCTTTTTTTTTTAATGCAAAAGCTTTTTTAAAAAAATGCAAATGGTGTGCAACTCTTCTAAAACCATCCTGAATATTTTATCTATCTAGATACAGATATAGATAGACTCTATATAACTGTGTATGTTAAAGGAAGTTGAAGTTCCAGTGAAGAAAAGCTCCATTGTTTATCATATACTTCAGTTTAAAAATTAATAAGAAAATCTAATAGTTACTTGCAATGCAATAATTTAGAAGTATACATTAAATGTGGTGGAATAAAAGAAGTATAGCTTAATCATGTTGATTTTATTAGCAATTTAGTTGAGTCAACAGAACACAGGACTATAAAATTTAGAAGACAAAACATTTTGATACAGAAGAAAATATATTAAAATATGGAACTGTCTCCATGTGTTAAAATTAGGTTGCTTGGTTTACTTTTCTAGCCCAGACCCCAAGGTATCATCACAGACCAAACTAATGGCCCGATGATAAAAAGTTAAATGCGGGTGCTAGAGGTCACTAACTCTGGAATAGCGCCCCTATTTACCCCCCCCACCCCCCCCCCCATGATCAGCAGGCTGACAGCACCCGAGCAAAGCAAAAATGCAGAGCTCATTTAAATGATTAGATTTAAATGAGCTCTGCTTGTATTCCGCCCCTATGATCATAGAACAGTGACCTGATTGTAGGGGGCAGAATAGTGCCTTAGTCCTATGCCAGCTCAGAGCTGGCATTAGGGTTAAGGCTCTGTTAAGGCTCTGTTTCCAACCCCCTGCCACCATTTCCTGAGGGTCTATTGGACCCCTGGACCCCCTCCAAAAAAGTGAGGCCCTGTGGCCTAGTGCCCCCCAAACCACCACAACCTCCCCCTGAAATAGCAACATGGGGAGGGGCTGGAGGTCCAGCAGACCTCCAACCCCCCAGCTTCCCCGACATGAGAGCATGGGGGAGCGGGAGGTCTGGTGGGTCTCTAGCCTCCCTAACCCTCCCAAGTGCAAAACAAATCCCTGGTGGCCTATGTAGGCTTCCACCTCTGCCCCCACCCATCCTGATAGTATAGCCGACCCCTCCCCATACCTCCTTGTTGGAGGAGAGAATATCACACTCCCTCCTCTTCAGTGCCTGGGATGCACTGGGTGGAACTTCCTGACCATATAAGGGAGAAACCATGGGCATCTCTAGCATTTAGTGCATGCTAATTTTTAGCACGTGCTAAAAAAGCTAGCATGCCTCTAGCATAGCTTAGTAAACGGGCCCTGAGCTTAGACTAACAGACTCAGTTACATATCTGCTTTTCAGTGTTTAATGAGGACTGTGCAAGAATGCTTGCCATATTTTGTGCTAGATTTACAAAAAGTGTGTTAATGTGCTATCATGAACCAATATGCATAAATGTGTTATTTACCACAACTGTCTTGTACGAATGGGATATATTTACAAATAATGGGCATTAAAAACTAAAATGTATAAATGGCACCTAAAAAATTGGTGCAAAAAAGCACCAAACACTATTGAAGAAACAGTGCTCAAAGTTAGGTGCCATTTATATATTGGTGCATAGCGCCGGGGACCGCAACTACTTTTAGGTACTGCCATTTATCCCAACAAACCTCTGGTGTAAATCCCTGCATCTAAATTAGCTGCTGAATCCCCAAATTCTATAACAATGAGCATAAATTAAAGGAATGCCCTGATCTGCCCATGACTCACCCATAGCCATGCCCCCTTTTTGGACCCGTGTATAGAATTTACACCCAGTTCCTGTGCTTAAATTTAGGCACTTAGCAATTTAGGCAATTGGCCTCATTAATTGGCTTGTTATCCAATAAAATTGTGAAAGCAAATTGGGTGCACAATTTAAAGTATCATTTATCAAACGGGGGTAAAAATGTTTGCATATTAACTGACCTTTGACATTATAATGAAAGTAGAGTGAGTGCTAGTGCACAGCTTTCACATTTGAAGGGTACTGATTAAAGAGTTATCCTTTAAAACTCTCGTTTTTGGCATTTGGTTTCCTTTGGCAGTGGCGTTCCTAGAGGGGCGGACACCCGGGGCGGCGCCCCGCTCCCCGGGTGCAGCGCCACCCCCCCCCCCCAATGCAGCATGGACCCCCCCGCGAAAGAGCCTCCCCCGGGTGCATGCCGCTGGGGGGGGGGGGTGGTGCTGCAGCGCGCGCCTGCTGCGAGTTTACTAACTGCTCGTTCGCTGCAGCTCCCTCTGCCCCGGAACAGGAAGTAACCTGTTCCGGGGCAGAGGGAGCTGCAGCGAACAAGAGAAGTTAGCGAACTCTCGCAGCAGGCGCGCGCCACGGCACCCCCCAGCGGCGTGCACCCGGGGCGGACCACCCCCACCGTCCCCCCCTTGGTACGGCACTGTCCTTTGGAAACATTGAGAAAGATCTGTCACATGTTAGAAAAATGCTCTAAGTGAGGGTGGGAGGGAAGAACATTCCACAGGGAGGGGCCCATGAAACTAAGGGCCCTGTTTACTAAGGCGCACTAGCATTTTAGCACTCGCTAACTGTGTGGATGCCCATAAGAATATTATGGGCATTTACACAATTAGCACATTCTAATGCTTAGCGCACACTAAAAACAGTAACATGCCTCTAGCGTGGCTTAGTAAACAGAGCCCTAAATATTTTTGTCCTAATGGAATCAAAATAAATATGTCTAAATAATGGAACTGTAAGATAGCTCTGTTGAGAAAACCTAACAACTGTAGATAGAATTATTATTACTATTATTATTAGCATTTGTATAGCGCTACCAGATGCACGCAGTGCTGAACACATGATACAAAGATACAGTCCCTGCTCAAAAGAGCTTACAATCTAAATAATGCAGACAGACAAGACAGTTACGAGTGAGGGAAGTAATGGGAGCTAAAAAGCAGCAGTGAAAAGGTGGGGTTTCAGCATAGATTTGAAAACAGGTAGAGATGGAGCTAGACGTATAGGTCCAGGAAATCTATTCCAGGCATAAGGTGCCACGAGAGAAAAGGAACGAAGCCTGGAATTAGCAGTGGAGGAAAAGGGGGACGACAAGAGAGATTTGTCCAGTGAGCGGAATTCATGGGGAGGAATGTAGGGAGAGATGAGCGTGGAGAGGTAATGGGGGGCTCTAGAGTGGATCCATTTAAAGGTCATTACGAGAAGTTTAAACTGAATGCAGAAGCAGACAGGGAGCCAGTGAAGTGACTTGAGGAGTGGGCTAGCGTGGGTATAACGATTCTGGCGGAAAATAAGTCGTGCCGCAGAATTTTGGACAGATTAGAGAGGAGAGAGATGGCTGAGCGGAAGACCAGTGAGAAGTAAATTGCAATAGTCCAAGCGAGAGGTGACAAGGGTGTGGATAAGCGTTCTGGCAGCGTATTCAGAAAGGAAGGGGCAAATTTTGCTAATATTGTAGATAAAGAAACAACAGGTTTTGGCGATCTGTTGAATATGCGCAGAGAAGGAGAGAGAAGAATCAAAGATGACTCCAAGGTTATGAGCTGAGGAGACAGGGAGGATGTGAGAGCCATTAACAGAGATAGAGAAAGGGGGAAGAGGTGAGGTGGGTTTAGGGGGAAAAACGAGAAGTTCAGTTTTGGACATGTTGAGCTTTAGATGGTGTTGAGACATCCAAGCAGCAATGTCGGACAAGCAGGCTGAGATTTTGTCTGGATTCAGGTTGAGATTTAAGGGGTGGAGATGTAGATCTGAGAGTCATCAGCGTAAAGATGGTATTGAAAGCCATGGAATGAAATCAGGGTACCAAGGGAAGAGGATGGAGAAAAGGAGGGGTCCAAGAACAGAACCCTGAGGCACACCAACAGAAAGCGGGATGGAAGTTGAAGAGGATCCACTAGAGTGAACACTGAAAGAATGAAGTGAGAAGTAAGAGGAGAACCAGGAAAGAATAGGGCCCTGGAATCCAAGCGAGGACAGCATATCCAGAAGTATAGTGTGGTCAACAGTGTCGAAAGCAGCAGATAGGTCAAGAAGGATAAGGATAGAATAGAGACCATAGAATATAGGGTATTAGTAAATGGAAGCGGACAATCTCGTGTGCAAATACAAGAACTTTTTTAAATGATTCTATGTAATAGTAACATAGTAAATGACGACAGATAAAGACCTGTATGGTCCATCCAGTCTGCCCAACAAGATAAACTCATTTTACATGGTATGTGATACTTTATATGTATACCCGTGTTTGATTTGTCCTTGCCATTTTCAGGGCACAGACCGTAGAAGTCTACCCAGCACTCATCTTGTACTAAAAGTTCTGAAGCTAACGTCGAAGCCCCTTAAAATTTACACTCCAGCCTACCCATATCTATTCAGTTACGATCAGGGTGGAGCGCACGATCTGGTGTGGGAGGTAATGGTGCTGGGACCACTTGATAACAATGATCATAATATGATCGGATTTGATATTAGCTTTGAAGTAAATATACGTGGAGGGGCATAATCAAACGCAAACGCCCATGTGTAAGAATGTCCATCTCCGAGAACGGGTCGTGAAGGGGTGGGCCGAATCGTATTTTCAAAAAAGATGGACGTTTATCTTTAGTCTCAAAAATACAGTTTGTGCCAAGCAAATGCATTGGATGTGGGCGTTTTTGAGATGTGGGCGTTTGTTTGAGCTGGGCGTTTTTGTTTTTCAGCGATAATCGAAACCGAAGCGTCCCAGCTTAAAAATGACCAAATCCAAGGCTTTGGGTCGTGGGAGGGGTCAGGATTCGTAGTGCACTGGTCCCCCTCACATGCCAGGACACCAACCAGGCACCCTAGGGGGCACTTTTAAAAAATAGGAAAAAACATTAAATTACCTCCCAGGTGCATAGCTCCTTTACCTTGGGTGCTGAGACCCCCAAATCCCCCCCCCCCCCAAACCCCACTCCCCACAACTCAACACCATTACCATAGCACTTAATGGTGAAGGGGGGAACCTACATGTGGGTACAGTGGGGGGTTTTTCGGGGGGGGGGGGTTAGAGGGCTCCCATTTACCACCACATGGTACAGGTAGGGGGGGATGGGCCTGGGTCCGCCTGCCTGAAGTGCACTGCATTACCCACTAAAACTGCTCCAGGGACAGGACTTGTTGCTGCTGTATAACCTTGGCACAGCAGTTCACACCGTAAGACTAATCTCGCTGAAAATGTCCTTTATTTCAATAACCGCGTTTACTCACAGTTAACTGCAGATCAGAGGTTGTGCCTCACTGGCAACGAGTCTCCCTGGTACTAAGATTAGCAGTAGGTCAGAGCTGGCAGAATGGTGTACAATGCCCTCTTTCAGCAACATTCAAGGTAAGAACTAAGTTCTGTAATGTGGATAACACACGAAAGGGATCTAAAACTGACTTAAAAAATGGCCACTACCTTGTGGACTACCGGAAACAAAACAGGGCACACTCTGACCCAGTAAGCAGAGGGAAAAGCACCATGGGAGAAGAGCCTACCAACTACCAACATCGTGAGACTATAACACAAGCTAGTGAAATCACGGAGCCCAATACCCTACAACTACCACAATGCAATGCTGATGTGACCCTGCAGTGCACCCGAGAGTCACATCTGACCCAGGGAAAGGCTGTGAGAGGATCGAACACATTCTGCTGTCATGGAGGTGGGTACGGAATTTGAGGGTGGCATAGAGGCTGGGAAATAAGGTTTTTGCAACTGGGTTTTTTTGATGGGAGGGGGTTAGTGATCACTGGGGGAGTCAGGGGAGGTGATTCCTGATTCCCTCCGGTGGTCATCTGGTCATTTAGGGTACTTTTTTGGGACCTGTTTGTGAGAAAAAAGGGTCCAAAAAAGTGTCCTAAATTCTCGCTAACAACGCCTTTCTTTTTTCCATTATCGGAAGAGCGCCCATCTCTGCTCGGCCGATAACCATGCCCCAGTCCCGCCTTCACCACGCCTCCGACACCCCACCGTCAACTTTATTGGTTCCCGCAACGGAGTGCAGTTGAAGACGACCAAAATCGGTTTTCGATTATACCGATTTGGCCGCCCACAGGAAACGGACGCCCATCTCCCGAACATGGGCGTTTTTCTCTTTTCGAAAATAAGCAGGATAGGAAATCAAATACGTTAGCGTTTAAGTTTAAAAAAGGAGACTATGATAACATGAGAAGAACGGTGAAAAGAAAACTTAGAGGAGCGACTGCGAGGGTCAAAAATTTACATCAGGCATGGATGCTGTTCAAAAACACCATCCTGGAAGCCCAGGCCAAATATATTCCACGTAATAAAAAAGGAGGACGGAAGACCAAATGACAGCCGGCGTGGTTAAAAAGTGAGGTGAAGGAAGCTATTAGAGCTAAAAGAAAATCCTTCAGAAAATGGAAGAAGGAACCGACTGAAAATAATAAGAAACGGCATAAGGAATGTCAAGTCAAATGCAAAGTGCTGATAAGGAAGGCTAAGAGGGACTTCGAAAAAAAGATTGCGTTGGAGGCAAAAACACATAGTAAAACCTTTTTTAGGTATATTAAAAGCAGGAAGCCGGCAAAAGAATTGGTTGGACTGCTAGATGACCGAGGAGTAAAAGGGGCAATCAGGGAAGACAAAGCAGTAGCAGAGAGATTAAATGAATTCTTTGCTTCAGTCTTAACCAAGGAAGATTTAGGAGTGATACCGGTGCCGGAAATGGTATTCGAAGCTGACGAGTCAGAGAAACTTAATGAATTCTCTGTAAACCTGGAGGATGTAATGGGGCAGTTCTACAAACTGAAGAGTAGCGGATGGTATTCATCCCAGAGTACTGATAGAACTGAAAAATGAGCTTGTGGAGCTATTGTTAGAAATATGTAATTTATCCTTAAAATCGAGTGTGGTACAGGAAGACTGGAGGTTGGCCAATGTAATGCCGATTTTTAAAAAAGGTTCCAGAGGAGATCCGGGAAATTATAGACCGGTGAGTCTGACGTCGGTGCCGGGCAAAATGGTAAAGACTATTATTAAGAACAAAATTACAGAGCATATTCAAAAGCATGGATTAATGAGACTAAAGTCAACATGGATTTAGTGAAGGTAAATCTTGCCTCACCAATCTACTACATTTCTTTGAAGGGGTGAACAAACATGTGGATAAAGGTGAGCCGGTAGATATTTGGTGTATCTGGATTTTCAGAAGGCATTTGACAAAGCACCTCATGAAAGACTGCAGAGGAAATTGGAGAGTCATGGGATAGGAGGTAGTGTTCTCTTGTGGATCAAAAACTGGTTAAAAGCTAGAAAACAGAGAGTAGAGTTAAATGGTCATTATTCTCAATGGAGAAGGGTAGTTAGTGGGGTTCCTCAGGGGTCTGTGCTGGGACCGCTGCTTTTTAACATATTTATAAATGACCTACAGATGGGAGTAACTAGTGAGGTAATTAAGTTTGCTGATGACACAAAGTTATTCAAAGTCGTTAAATCGCGAGAGGATTGTGAAAAATTACAAGAGGACCTTATGAGACTGGGAGACTGGGCATCTAAATGGCAGATGACATTTAATGTGAGCAAGTGCAAAGTGATGCATGTGGGAAAGAGGAACCCGAATTATAGCTATGTCATGCAAGGTTCCACGTTAGGAGTTATGGACCAAGAAAGAGATCTAGGTGTCGTTGTTGATGATGCATTGAAACCTTCTGCTCAGTGTGCTGCTGTGGCTAAGAAAGCAAATAGACTGTTAGGTATTATTAGGAAAGGAATGGAAAACAAAAATGAGGATGTTATAATGTCTTTGTATTGCTCCATGGTGCGACCACACCTCGAATATTGTGTTCAATTCTGGTCGCCGTATCTCAAAAAAGATATAGTGGAATTAGAAAAGGTGCAGAGAAGGGTGACGAAAATGATAAAGGGGATGGGACGACTTCCCTATGAGGAAAGGATAAAGTAGCTAGGGCTCTTCAGCTTGGAGAAAAGGTGGCTGAGGGGAGATATCATAGAGGTCTATAAAATAATGAGTGGAGTTGAACAGGTAGATGTGAAGCGTCTGTTCACACTTTCTAAAAATACTAGGACTAGGGGGCATGCGATGAAGCTACCATGTAGTAAATTTAAAACGAATCGGAGAAAACATTTCTTCACTCAACGTGTAATTAAACTCTGGAATTTGTTTCCAGAGAATGTGGTAAAGGCAGTTAGCTTAGTGGAGTTTAAAAAAAAAAGGTTTGGACGGCTTCCTAAAGGAAAAGTCCCTAGACCGTTATTAAATGGACTTGGGGAAAATCCACTATTTCTGGGATAAGCAATATAAAATGTTTTGTACTTTTTGGGATCTTGCCAGGTACTTGTGATCTGGATTGACCACTGTTGGAAACAGGATGCTGGACTTGATGGACCTTTGGTCTTTCCCAGTATGGCAATACTTATGTACTTATGTGTAGACTAGATGTTTTGCTTCCCAGTTACCGGCGTTGCCGCCCAATCTCCTCTAAGATTCTGTGGATCCATTCCTTCTAAACAGGATTTGTTTGTGTTTATCCCATGCATGTTGATAGCTAGTGTTCTTCCTGAAACAGTGGAATTACATTGTCAAATATTTAGATTCTGTTCTGAGTTTCACCACCATGTTTTAGATTAATTCTAACTGTGTAATATCAAGAATCCATAAACCATGTAGAAGGGGATTAGAATAGTCCAGATTGGTGATATGAGGATCTTACAGTAAAATGATCTTGTACAGAATAAGGGATTGCATTGGATTTATTGATTTTATATACCACATTTATGCTTAAGCATCAAAGCGGTTTACAAATAATTATTAGTTATACATTGTACAGTAATCACACAGTTGTATGATGATGACATTTCAAAACACTTCAAATAATAGTTTGCTATAAAAATAGCCAGATTTGTAGGAGTTTATGAAATTGAGGTACAAAAAAACCTTTTGTAGTTCCTCAGGCTAAGAGTTCCAAAGAGAAAGTTCCACATATGAAAACACTTTTTTATGGATGTTAATAGCTTAATAAAATCGAGATATGGAAGTCGAAGAAAACTTTTTTTGTGATGAGCTCTATCAGCTTGTTAGAAAGATAAACTGAAAATTTCACATGAATTGATTCAAATACTAAACCATCTTAAAAGTGAAGCGTGCAGCCACAGGCAGCCAGTGCAATTAATATAGCACTAGTGTAATGTGATTGAATCTTTTGGATCCAGTTATTAACTTGTCCTCCGTGTTTTGTACCAATTGCAAGCAATGCAAGCTAGATTTGCTGAGACCAACCAGTAAAGAATTGCAGAAGTCCAATCTACTAGTGACTAAAGCATGCTCAATGTTTATCAAATTTCTATCTGTCAAAACAGGTTTAATTGTTGTATCAATCGAAGATGAAGAAACAAGATTTTACAGTTTTTCCAGTCTGAAGATTGAATTTCAGTGCATCATCACAGTGAAAACCTAGGGTAGCTGTATCATGCCATGATTGAAGAGATTTGCTGCACATTTCGGGAAAAACATGTAAAACATGTTGTGTACATGAAAGCCACATTGCTGGCAATTTGTAAGCATTTAAAATCAAATCATGCTTATATGTCTAGTCTTTCAGGATTTGAAGGTGCTTATTAAACCATCTTCTTCATCATCTTTCATAAAAATTACCTATTGAATATCATCTGCAAACAAAGTGAAAATCAAATGTCCAGCTATCCAGTAGTTTTGCTTAAAAGGATAGTTCAAAGCAGTGATCCTTGAGGAACTCTTTGTTCCAATATCTTCTTAGCCTGAATAACCATCCTTTATTTGAAAAAAAAATCCTGCATTTAAGAAAGCTAGAAATATGTGGCTAGAAGCATAAAGTCTGATTTTCAATTTCTTCCAAAACCTTTACAGACGTTTCAAAAGGAACTGTAGAGCCTGCTGTAAGGGAGCCTTTCTGAGAGATCAAGAGACCTCTTGACTTCTCAGAATTCAGTTTTAGTTGATAACTAGCATGTATCTGAATATCATCCATGTGTACATAAGAGGAAAGACTGGGTGCTTGAATGAGACCTAGTAATACCGACATAACATTTTTAGAGTTGGGGCCAGGATAGAGCTCTGAAGGACACCACTCCTTTTGGATTCCAGCACCATTTTTGCTTCTAGCAGTTCTTTGGGAGGATATTCTAAGAACTCACAACCCTTTCCATGAAAAAATATTTCTTGATGTTGTTTATGACTCTACCCTTTATTTATTTATTTATCAGGATTTATTTACCACCTTTTTGAAGGAATTCACTCAAAGCGGTGTACAGTAAGAATAGATCAAACATGAGCAATAGGCAATTACAGAAGTAAAAATATTCAAATAACAATAGAAAGTATGGCAAATGTGGAGGGGCATAATTGAATGCGAACGTCTATCTCCATGGGCATCTATGTCCGAAAACGGGTACGTGAAGAGGCGGGACAGACCGTATTTTCGAAAACATGGACGTTTTTGAGCTGGGCGTTTGTTTTTTTTAGCGATAATGGAAACTAAAAACGCCCAGCTCAAAAATGTCCTAATCCGAGCCATTTGGTCATGGAAGGGGCCACGATTCGTAGTACACTTGCCCCCCCTGACATGCCAGGACACCAACTGGGCACCCTAGAGGTCAGTGCGGTGGACTTCAGACAACGCTCCCACATGCATAGCTCCCTTACCACGGGTGCTGAGCCCCCAACTCCCCTCCCTCAAAACCCACTACCCACAAATGTACAACATTACCATAGCTCTTAGGGGTGAAGGAAGCACCTACATGTGGGTACAGTGGGTTTTGCAGGCCTTCCATTTACCAGCACAAGTGTTACAGGTAGGGGGGATGGGCCTGGGTCCACCTGGCTGAAGTGCACTGCGGTACCCACTAAAAGTGCTCCAGGGACCTGCATACACGCAGGCCTCTAGGACTGGTTGCTACCATATAACATTGGCACAGCAGCTGACACCTGAAGACTAATCTCTCCGAAAACGTCCTTTATTGGAATAAGCACGCTTACTCACAGTTAACTGCAGATCAGAGGTTGTGCCCCACTGGCAACGAGTCTCCCTGGTACTGAGATGAGCAGTAGGTCAGAGCTGGCAGAATGCTGTACAATACCCTCTTTCAGCCACATTCAAGGAAAGAACTAAGTTCTGTAACGTGGCTAATACGTGAAAGGGATCTAAAAGTGTCTTACAAAAATGGCCACTACCTCATGGACTACCGGAAACAAAACAGGGCACACTCTGACCCAGTAAGCAGGGGGGAAAGCACCATGGGAGTAGAGCCTACCAACTACCAACATCGTAAGCATTTGCCACATGCTAGTGGAATCACGGAGCCCAATACCCTACACCCACCACAATGCATTGCTGATGTGACTCAGCAGTACGCATAACAGAAAAGGTGTCACACTCACCCGAGAGCCACATCAGAACCAGGGAAAGGCTGTCACAGGATAGAACACATTCTGCTGTCATGGAGGTGGATACGGCATTTGAGGCTGGCAAAGAGACTGGAAAAAAAGTTTGTAAAGTGGGGTTTTTTTGGTGGGAAGGGGTTAGTGACCACTGGGGGAGTCCGGGAAGGTCATCCCCGATTCCTTCCAGTGGTCATCTGGTCAGTTGGGGCACTTTTTTGGGACCTGTTCGTGAAAAAAAGGGTCCAAAAAAGTGCCCCAAAATTTTGATTATCAGCTAAAGACACCCATCTCTCCTCGGCCGATAACCACGTCCCAGTTACGCTTTCACCACGCCTCCAACACGCCCCCGTCAACTTTACCTGTTTCCGCGACAGATTGCAGTTGGAAACACCGAAAATCAGCTTTCAATTATACCGATTTGGGCGCCCACGGGAGAAAGACGCCCATCTCCTGATTTGGGTCGCAATATAGGCGTTTTTCTCTTTCGATTATAAGCTGGATAGTATACTACTTACAGTCAATACAATATGTAATAGAACATTATAATTGATAGTGAAGGGTAAAGCAAAGATGTAACATATAGATAGGTAAGCTTCATATCATGTTCTCTACTTTGAGAGCTTCTCCTTGTTTGGAAAAGGCTTGTTTGTTCAGTAATTCCTTTCAAGTATTTAAAGGTCTGTATCATATCCCGTCTGTCCCTCCTCTTTTCTAGGGTATACATATTTTGGACCTGCAATTTCTGTTCATTTGTCTTCTAATATAGACCTCTTACAAATATGATTACTTCCTCTGTACTGATTTCAGAATCTTTGTGGGTCTTTTACTAAAGATTATCACATGTTATCTGCAGCATGGCCCATTGGAATAAACTGGGTGATGTGTCAGATAACATCTGCTAACCTTTAGTAAAAGACCCTCTTTATGTCATTTGCAAGATATGGACTCCAAAACTGAACACAGTACTCCAAGTGAGGTCTCACCAATTTCCAATATAGAGGCTTATTATGCCTCTCCTCTGCCTTGTCACACTGTTTTGCTGTCTTGAGACCCTGAGACACTATTGCCCCAGGATCTCTCCTGCTCCTTGCTCACCAACCTTTCTCATCCTATTGTACCCCAAATGAATCACTCTGTACTTCTTCACATTAAAGGTTAACTGTGAAGCATTCAAACAGTTCTTGATGCAGGATGGGACAATTGTGGCTATTTTAGTGAAAGTCAGGACTGAGGTGAAAGTTGAAAATTAGCACGACTTTACTCTTTTTTCCTTTTTCTTCTTTCTGCATATTTCTGCTTTAGAGAGAGATTTCCCAGGCTGGTACAAGAAAACATGTTTTTATGCATACTTACTTATCTGTAGGTCTTGGGGACTTCAGGCAAAGTAGACAATCATAACAAACAGAGACCACAGGAACAAACCTCCCAATCTGCTCAGATCGGGGAAATTGCTAGAGCAGTGGAGGTTTACACACACAGACCCTGAAATGCCCAAGACCTAATCTGCACATAATCGGATGCAAGTCTGGATGCAGGTGTATTCATATGCAAACATCCCAAACAGTAACATATATTGAGCATTGTACTCTCTGCATTCAGGGGGTGATGCAAGGAAACTGGACACAGTGGTAAAAGAAAAAATAATTAGAATAGGATTGATCATAATCCCAAGCAATTACTCTGGAGTCCTTTTTCTAAGGTGCATTGAAAAATGGCCTGCGGTAGTGTAGGCTCGGGTTTTGGGCGCACGCAGAATCATTTTTCAGCACACCTGTAAAAAAGGCCTTTTTAAAATTTTTGCCGAAAATGGATGTGCGGCAAAATAAAAATTGCCGCACATCCATTTTGGGTCTGAGACCTTACCGCCAGTCTTTAACCTAGCAGTAAAGTCTCACATGGCAACTGGGCATTAATGACCTACACACACCAAATGCCACTTGGCGCGCGTCTGATATGCGCGGCAGAAAATAACAAATTTTCAGCTACACATATTGGATTCACGGCAAAAATAAAATTACTGCAAGAGCCATGTGGTAGCCATGCGGTAACTCTATTTTGGCACATGTTAGGCGCACATAGATGCTTACACTGCTTTGTAAAAGGGCCCCTCTGTGAATTATGTGGAGAGAGAGGAGATCCTCAAGTACCAAAGTCAGTCAGAGACCAAAACAAAAGTGGCAGAAAGACACAGAAGCATTCCATCATGTTGGGTGCCACAGACTTAAGAGTAATTTTCAAGTGCTCCTATATAGGTTTTTTTATTGTATGAACTCCAGAATGAAGCTCATAAGGCAAGTACTATGGCAAACATTAGCAGTAAATTTCAGAGACTGAAATCATACTCTACGTACTCTGAGTTAAGAGTGAGGTTCATAACTGTTCTGGTATGAAAAAAACTAGCCCATTTGGAGATATTGTCCCTCAAAAGAGTATCAGGTAAAGCTAAGAAAAAAAAATAAGTGGGAAGGCAAAAACTAGAGTAAATGACACCTGCTCCTTTTAAAATGAAATTCTGTTTCAAATGCCTCTAATATGGAAAGAACCGATCGAGATCATAAAGGAAGCTTTCCCTGCCTTTCTTCTGAAGGGCTAATTCATATCTACATCAAACCTCTGAAGATTTCATTGTTGACTAAGAAGAAAAGTTCTGAAGTTGGAACTTCTACTAATGAAGCTTATCTATTAGTGACCTTTTGAAAACTCTGATGCATATTCCAGCTGTTTTCTACCACAGCAGATCCAAAATTTTATCTTCTGTAGGAAATTCATTATCCATTTCTCATCTGCTCAGAAGGAACATCATCAGTCATACATATGACCCTTCCAGCATTGCTATAGAAAACAGTCCATCATTGAAGTCTGGTAAAGCATTGAACTCTGTTCTTTGGTTATCTTTATACGAAATTTGTGACTGTTCAGTCATTATTCACCCAATTCTGCATAAAATCTGTAGAATTGTTTTCCCAAGAGAAATGGCAATAAAATTCTTCTATTCATAATTCATCTGATGTTCAATATATAACAGCATTGGAAAATGACCCTTGTTCTGCTGCTGGAAAGAAATTGGATTACCTCATGAAAGATGAAACTATTTGCTTGATTCGTATGTGATTTCTGCTGTGATAGAGAGGTCTGTTCCTCTTCTAAAGCAAGAAAGTTGAAGAAAGGGGATTTTTGCTTTTAATTTTAGACTGGATTTTATAATAATGCAACTTTGTTTTTATGCCTGAGATAAATGGATGTCCACTGATTCCAGCCACTTACTATAAGAAGTAAGAAGTAAAATTTCAGGGCTTTTTTTTCAGGTGGTACACACTGGTTATTCAGTACTTTACTTCTTTCACTGCCTGCCAAAATGCCCCACATTCCTTGGACTTACTTGCAGTGCAGACATACTAGTACAACAGAAACAAACTTCCTGCCTGCTTCAATCATCCACAGTGATGGAGAAAGCAAGAAGCTAAAATTCAAAACTGAATGTGAAAAGAACATGCTGGTTTGGTGCAGTCACACAAACATGCTGCAGTACCTGACTGGGTAGGAGACTTTATTGTATAGAAGATGTCTATCACTATGGCAGAAATGAATCCTACTCAGGTGTCCTCACAAGCAGGGCAAATGCTAGTGTACAGGAAGCCAACAAAGTGAAGGATTAACATATCTCACCCCTCCCAGCCAGCACCCTTTATAGAATGTCAGCTTACTAAGCTGCATAGGTTTTCATAGATATTGCAGCAAATATCATGGGGCTGGCCCTATGCAACTTAGTGGAGGAGTAGCCTAATGGTTAGTGCGGTGGCTTGAGAACCAGGAGAACTGTGTTCAATTCCCACTGCAGCTCCTTGTGACCCTGACAAGTCACTTAACCCTCTATTACTCCAGATACAAAATAAGTGCCTGTGTATAATATCTAAACCACTTTGATTGAAATGACCAAATCCCATTCCCTTCTTCTCATGTTAGCCAGCCCTTGAAGGCTGGGGCCCAAGGCAAGCCATAATAGAGTAGCAGAGGCTGAAAGAAGGACTATAGGTTAGGTTGGAGATGAGAACAGTTGATAGAGAGAAGACCTAGGGTATGGAGGAGTAGTACAGAGCCAAAGAGTTAGTGGACCAAGGGTAAGTGGACATGATGTGAAGGGGGGAGAGAAGAAAGGGGGTGAAGGACATATATGAGAGGGGTGAGGAAGAGCTATGAAGATGGCAGAGAATAATGATGGGAAGAATTGAAGAAGGAGAGCATTGGGGAGGATGAATCATAAAGGAGAGCTGGAGGGGGAAAAAGGGAATGTAGAGGAAGAAACCTAGAGGTAAGGGAGATTGAAGGAGGGGAAAAAGATGTGACGGATGGGAAGATGCGGTGCGATGTAAGCCACATTGAGCCTGATACAGTTGGGAAAATGTGGGGTATAAATGAGATAGTAAATAAATAAAGATATGGAAATAGAGGGTGGAAGTAATAGGGTGCAAAAGAAGTTAAATCACTTTGAATATCAACGCCAGAGTCTACAAGGGTCACCATGCAAACACTATATGTCAGTCCCTTACATGCAGATACCACTTGGACTCCCAAACATTAATAGCTAGATTTTAATGTAATTCTTACTGCAAAACAAAAAGTACCAGGAGCCTTCAAAAAAGGGGATAAGAATTTTAATCAAATGTATAGATGAAACAATCCTAGAATGGGTCCATTCTAGGACTGTTTCATCTATACATTTGATAAAAAATTCTTATCCCCTTTTTTGAAGGCTCCTGGTACTTTTTGTTTTGCTGTTGGGACTTTTTGTTTGTACTTTGCTCCCGCTCTTTGCTATACCGCAAATGTAATTCTTACTACATAACTGATGGAGATCAAGAATCTACTAGTAGTCTTTGTTTCACATATTCACAGCTGAACAACCAGCTGCATCACTGCCTTATTGCACTGATGCAGAGCTAGCAGCAGCTACCCCTAGGGACCGGGAGGAGGACAAGGTGCATGGGGAGGAAGAAGGGGCAGAACAATTAGAGAGGCACATTGCAAGGTGGTTGACCCCCCCTCAGTCCAGATGCAGCAACAAAAGGGTGATGACATTCTGATGGAAGTCGAGGCATATCATGTAACCCCTTCTTCATGACCCCAACCATATCCCCACCTGCATATGCAGGACCCAAATTGCCATCTCAGGATCAGCAGGAGCTGCATCAGGAAGTGGTCGATATTCCAGATGCAGAGGAGGAGGAACATGGCTGCCCAAAATGGCCCCTATCTTCTCCACCACAGGTAGCTGAGGCTCTACCATCTCCACAGACACCTGCAGATGTTGCTGTACCTTGACCTGCAGATGCCTCCGGAGATGTTAAAATTGGAGAGTTGAAGGAGATGTTAATGATGCAGGAGGTCATAGACTACCTGAGTGCCATATCTCATTATTCAAATGAAAGTCCAAATACACCAAAAGCATAGGATTAGTGTAGCAACATCTTATCTAGCATTTCAGCTGTATATCTAGCCTCTGGAATTGTCAATTGGCTCAAGATTCATCCATTAGGTTTCCTTCAGTTCAGGTGTCACCCCATTATATTCAGAGACCAGATTTGCTTAAGAAAAATCAAACCACAAGTCCCAGCATGCAATGGGGTGGCATCTGGCCTTCAGCAACTCACTCTGGAGCCATATGGCAACCCTACACACATCTATCCCCACAATCACAGCCCATTTATGGGTGAATATTGTGCAACTGTCCACCCAGCACATTGGCAGGACCGGATGGAATCCATCCCAGAGTACTGATAGAATTAAAAAATGAACTTACAGAACTATTCTTAGTAATATGTAATTTATCCTTAAAATCAAGCATGGTATCAGAAGATTGGAGGGTGGCCAATGTAATGCCAATTTTTAAAAAGGGTTATAGAGGTGATCCGGGAAATTACAGACCAGTGAGCCTGATGTCGGTGCTGGGCAAAATGGTAGAGACTATTAAAAAGAACAAAATTACAGAACATATTGAAAAGCATGGATTAATGAGACAAAGTCAATATGGATTTAGTGAAGGGAAATCTTGCCTCACTAATCAACTATATTTCTTTGAAGGGGTGAACAAACATGTGGATAAAGGTCAGCCGGTCGATATTGTATATCTGGATTTTCAAAAGGCATTTGACAAAGTACCTCATGAAAGACTCCAGAGGAAATTGGAAAGTCATGGGATAGGAGGTAGTGTTTGACTGTGGATTAAAAACTGGTTAAAGGATAGAAAACAGAGAGTAGGGTTAAATGGTCAGTATTCTCAATGGAGAAGGGTAGATAATGGGGTTCCTCAGGGGTCTGTGCTGGGACAGCTGCTTTTTAAGATATTTATAAATGATTTAGATATGGGAATAACTAGTGAATTAGTTAAATTTGCCAACAACACAGTTATTCAAAGTTGTTAAATCGCAAGAAGATTGTGAAAAATTGCAAGACGACCTTACATGACCTGGAAACTGGGCATCCACATGGCAGATAATGTTTAATGTGAGCAAGTGCAAAATGATGCATGTGGGAAAGAGGAACCATAATTACACCTACATGATGCAAGGTTCCACATTAGGAGTCACCGACCAGGAAAAGGATCTAGGAGTCATCGTTGACGATACTTTGAAATCCTCTGCACAGTGTCTTTGTTTTGTTTTTGGTTTTTTTATTCCTCTCCCAGTGTCTTGGGCTGTTATGGAGTAATTCTATAATTGTGCACCTATATTTGTGCATCTGTGCTATAAAGGAAAGTAGACACCTAATTTCATTTATAGAATATTAACATACCTGGTACATACTGACAATGACATATGCACTTAGGCATGAGCACTTTTTAGAGCTGGTGTAAGTTTGTGCATTTAAATGCTAGAGAGACACACACAAAACATAGGGGCCTTCTTACAAAGGCACGCTGAAAAATGGCCTGCGGTAGTGTAGACGCGTGTTTTGGGCGCACGCAGAATCATTTTTCAATGCACCTGTAAAAAATACCTTTCTTTAAAATGTTTGACAAAAGTGAACGCGCGGCAAAATGAAAATTGTCATGCATCCATTTTGGGATGTACTAGGCAGGACCTAACTTCCATATATAGGCAGGGCTTTACTCTTTGGTGGGGGCCCACTGGACCACCAGGGCTTTACTTTTACATGCTTTATGAACTCCCTAATGCTCAATGCTATGAGCATGATTATATTCGCAGCTCATTAGCATTGAGCATTAGGGATTTGTTGTTCTGCAGTGTTCCCGCACTTTTTCTTGGGCGCTGTACTGAACAGTGCTGGAGTTTTGAGCATCTGGACCCAAGACCCTTACGCCCGAGCGAAGGCCCTAATGCTACTTGATGAATTCCACTTTGGTGTCCTTTTACTCTTCAATGGAGTACTGTTGATGCCCACCAGCAAGTTTCATAAAACACATTGGGGTCCTTTTACTAAGGTGTGCTAAAAAATGGCCTGCGGTAGTGTAGACGTGTGTTTTGGGTGTGCACAGAATCACTTTTCAGTGCAGCTGCAAAAAATGCCTTTTTTGAAATTTTTGCCGAAAATGGATTTGCGGCAAAATTAAAATTGCCGCACGTCCATTGTGGGTCTGAGACCTTACTGCCAGCTATAGACCTAGCCAAAAATGAAATTTCTGCAAGGGCCACATGGTAGCCATGCGGTAACTCCATTTTGACATACGTTGTGTGCATGTAGACGCTTACGCGGCTTAGTAAAAGGGCCCCATTAACTTTACTGAAAAAATGAACAGATGGATTCAACAAGCTTTTGTGATCCAAAAATGAATAACATAAATAAAACAGGAAGCCAATCAGAAATCTAAGTGAGCTGATTTTTTTCCAGCACGTCCTGAATGTTGTAACATTACAAGGGTTATTTATTGCAAACTGAAGTTTATACTGTAATTTATAACTACTAAGTATATAACACAATGAATTCCTTAAGGAATTTAACTTGAAAATAAAGCAGCAAGTAATATGAAAATTTCCTTTATGTATACAAACATCCATTACTCTCCTAGGATAGTCTATCATAAACATCAGTTTGCAATTCTGTTTCATAGCTAGAAGCTTTTCTTATCTTTGTAATTTCACATCAAGTATAAGAAGATTGACTGTAATTACATATGAACACAGAAATAAGGCACTGCCTAATCTTAGATTTCTTTTTTATGATGAAGGGGGGAATGACTATCAAAAGCTAGTCAAAATATTTTAAGTAAATCTAAGAAAATGGTATCAGCTACAACTTGTTTGATGACATTTATTTCTTTAGCCAGAAAATAATCAAGATGTAAGGTTATAAAGAAAACAAGGTTGTTTCATATTACTTCCCTTAACTGGAGGAAAACATAAAAATCAGCTAAGGGGACATTCATTTATTTCTAAAATTTGTACTGCTAAATTTGTGTTTCTGAAATTTATATTGCTTTGAATACTGACCCCTCTGTTTGTAAGTGAAGCTAATAAGTAGTACATTTAAAACAAACTGGAGAATATGTTTCTTCACTCAGCATGTAATGAAACTCTGGAATTCATTGCCGGAGAATGTGGTAAAGGCAGATAGTTTAGCAGGACTTAAAAACGATTTGGATCATTTCGTAAAAGAAAAGTCCATAAGCCATAAAATGGATTTGGGAAAATCTATTTCTTATTTCAAGGATAAGCAACATAAAATCTGTTTTAATGTTCTGGGATCTTGCCAGGTACTTGTGACCCGGATTGGCCACTGTTAGAAACAGGATACTGGGCTTGATGAACTCATGATCTTACGTTCATACCTGTGAAAGTTCCAGCAGGTGCTAATGCACTATTCTGTAAACTGCATGCATAAATGGCATGGTATGTAAATGAATTGCTTCCAGGAGTTCCGGGCACCCCCGGAACGTCTTATAGAAGAGGCCCAGCTAGTCGTTATTGCCGCCTCCTCAAAAGGAAAACCTTATTCAGGCTTACTCCACTACTGGTATAAGGACAACCTACTTCAGTGCAATCTGCCATAAGCCTCAGGTTTGGAGTACCCTCACATGTTCTGAAGTAAGTGTGTTTCTAAGACTCCTGCTTCCAAGACTCCAAGTTTGGGGGCTATAGCTACTTTTGCTTCACTGTAATAGGACTAGGTTTGAAGGTGGCTCACTCCTGCCTCAACACTAAACTAGAAATGATACCCTTGATAAGTGCCAGGGGGGATTGACCCAAAGAGTAGCATTATTCCACACTACAGATATCAGGGATAAGTAGCAGATTATATTTGTTTTAATAGCAGATTATGTACTTTTTCTCCAGAAGTTTATCCAAAATGTTTTAAACCCAAATTCACTAACTGCTTAAGCACATCCTCTGGCAATACATTCCAGAGTGAAACAAATATGTTCTCCTATTTGTTTTAAAAGTATTACCATGTAACTTCATGGAGTGTACCCTCATCTTTACACTTTCTGAAAGAGTAAACATTCAATTCAAGTTTACCCATTCTATTCCAGTAGACCTCTATCATAACTCCCCTCAGCCACCTATTCTCCAAGCTAAACAGCCCTAACCTCTTAAACCTTTCCTTATATGAAAGGTATTCTATAAACCTTAATCATTTTGGTCACCCTTCTTTGAACTTTCACTAATTCCACTATATCTTTTTTGAGATACAGCAACCAGAATTGCACATAAGATGAGGTTGCACCATGGAGCAATACAGCGGCATTAATATTTTTTGTCTTATTTTGTATTCCTTTTCTAATAATGTCTAAAATTCTGTTTGCTGTTTTGGCCACTGCTGCATACTGGGCAGAATATTTCATTGTATTGTCCATGACAACACCTAGAACTTCTTCTTGGATGGTAACTCCTAATGTGGAACATAGTATCAAGTAACTATGATTTGAATTATTCTTCCCAATGTGCATCACTCTGTATTTGTTCACATTAAGGGGTCCTTTTACTAAGCTGCACTAAAAAGTGGCCGGTGGTAGTTCTAGCACATGGGTTTCCCATGCATGCTGGCCAGTTTTTAGTGCGGCTATAAAATAGCCGAATTTCTATTTCTGCCATTAATGGCCACGCGTTAATTTCCAAATTAGCACATGGCCATTACAGCCTGATCCCTCACAGCCACCTATTTAGCAGGCAGTAAGGGCTCATGCACTACTTGTGCGGTAATCAGGTAACACACAGCAAGGTTTCCAAACTGCCCGATTACTGCCAGGCATGCCTACTCCCTACCCCTCATGCTAAAAACTAAAAATTATTTCTAGTGCATGGCAAAAGTAGAACTACCATAGGGTGTCAGGGCATGCACAGCAGTAGTGCTGTTTTGTCATATGCTACATGTGTTGTAGCCCTACCATGCCTTCATAAAAGGGCCCCTAAATGTCATCTGCCATTTGAATGACGGTCACCAGACATGGCCCAGCATTGAATATCCAGGGTTAGCGCCGCTCATAGCACTTATGCAGGCTGCCTCCTCCGGTCTGAATATCACCAATCTGGCCAGGCTTCCACACACCACAGACCGTAAAATAGATTCCCAAACCCAGAACTCCCAGCATCTGTGAATGGCTGTAAATCAGTAATAGACACTGTTGGCTGTGGCCACACACACACACACACACACACACACACACACACTCCATTAAACTGAGCCAAGAACATTCCCAACAACTCCAGGTCATCCCTCATACCCTGCAAAATGCAGACTCAGTAGTATTTCTTAGACAAACCTCTGGTCAGCAACGCCAATCATCATGAAAAAATACGACCCATAGGGATCACCCAAGAAGCAAAATTAAAACACTCAACTAAGGACTGTATCTCCTGCAAGGTCAACTTATTTTTCATTTACGCATCCAAAATTGCAATTCTCAATACTCGGACCTTGTCATTTGGCAACTGTAACTCCATCCTTACTGAATCCATCTCCTTCCCCCAGAAACACCAGGGAAGAACAAGGTCCCCCTGATTTTTTCTCAGCTAAAGAAAGCCTAAGTTCTAATTCCACCTGGTGAAAAACAAACACTATCCGAGAACATTGTTCAGAACCCACCATCCACTAACTAAAAATCATTGAGGTAGTGGACAATAGTCAATGTTCCAGAATGCTGTTCCTTGGCCCAGTAAACAAAAGTGGAAAAAGTGCACTTCAGGCAGGGGGACCCAGGCCCATCCCCCCCTACCTGTTACACTTGTGGTGGTAAATGTGAGCCCTCCAAAACCCACCCGAAACCCACTGTACCCACATGTAGGTGCTCCCCTTCATCTCTAAAGGCTATGGTAGTGGTGTACAGTTGTAGGGCGTGGGTTTGGGGGGCTCAGCACACAAGGGAGCTATGCACCTGGGAGCAATTTGTGAAGTCCACTGCAGTGCCCCCTAGGGTGCCAAGTGGATGTCCTGGCATGTGAGGGGGACCAGTGCACTACGAATGCTGGCTCCTCCCACGATCAAATGGCTTGGATTTGGTCATTTTTGAGATGGGCATCCTCAGTTTCCATTATCGGCGAAAACCGAGGTCGCCCATCTCAACGTTTAGGTTGACCATCTCTTAGGTCGACATAAATGTTGAGAATTGGGCATCCCCGACCGTATTATTGAAATGAAAGATGGACGCCCATCTTGTTTTGATAATATGGGATGCCCCGCCCCTTCACGGGGACCTCCTTAGAGATGGGCGCCCTTAGAGATGGTTGTCCCCGTTCGATTATCTCTCTCCACGTCTCCCAACTGGCTATTTGCATTTTACATTGATAAAACTGCTGTAATTAGTACGAATATTTAGATTTACTAAAGGAAAATTATATTCTAGTGGAATCTGATTGTTGAATCAAATTGAATTTATCAGACTGTATCATTGCTGGCCCCACCCAGAGAACTTTCTTTTTGATACAGCACCTTTCAGACTCACTGGGACTTATAATCCCACCCACCCCAGGGTTTAACCAGTCATATATAGACAAGCCAAAAATAATTTATTCTTTAGTCACACACAGGCAATCTTGCAGACTGTTAACCCTATCACAGTACACCTGTTCATACCCATGTCAACCAATCAAGATGATTTTTATTCTCTGTAATAATTGTGGTGCTTTAGTTCCAAGGCAAACCATCTGGAGACTTAAAGCTTGTCCTATCTATCTTCAGCTTGCTAGTTTAAAACAGGAGCTCCAGGAATCTCCAGGCCATTGACCCCCCCCACCTTATCCTCTAGCATCTCTAATCTCCTCCCATCCATCATGTCCTCCGAGACTGTCGAAAAAAGCGGTCTCCGCTTACAATGCCGCTCTCTCCTCTGCTCTGGACAACCTCGCACCATCCACCTCCCGTCCCACAAAGCGTACTATTCCTCAGCCTTGGCTGACCCCTTGCATCCGCTACCTTCGTTCCTGCACCCGATCTGCTGAACGCCTCTGGAGGAAATCCCGCACCCATTCAGATTTCCTTCACTACAAATTCATGCTATCCTCCTTCCACTCCTCCCTATTCCTTGCAAAACAGGACCATTACACCCAATTGACCAACTCTCTCAGCTCCAACCCTCGTCGTCTCTTCGCTACCCTTAACTCTCTCCTCAAGGTGCCCCCCGCTCCCACTCCCCCCTCACTCTCTCCTCAATCACTGGCTGATTACTTCAGCAACAAGGTGCAAAAGATCAACCTTGAGTTCACTAACAAGCCATCACCTCCTCTTCACCCACTAACCCTCTCCCTCAACCAACCAACCCAGGCCTCCTTCTCCTCCTTTCCTGAGATCACCGAGGATGAAACCTCCCGCCTTCTTTCCTCCTCGAAATGCACCACCTGTTCCTCTGATCTCATCCCCACCAACCTACTTAGCACCATCGCCCATACTGTCAACACCCCCCCCCCCATTTGTCGCATCCTTAACCTCTCTCTCTCCACCACAACTGTCCCTGACACCTTCAAGCACGCCGTAGTCACACCTCTCCTCAAAAAACCTTCACTTGACCCTACCTGCCTCTCCAAATATCGCCCCATCTCTCTCTTACCCTTCCTCTCCAAAATACTTGAGCGCGCCGTTCACAGCCGCTGCCTCGATTTTCTCTCCTCTCAAGCCATCCTCGATCCACTCCAATCCGGCTTTCGCCCTCTCCACTCGACAGAAACAGCACTCTCTAAAGTCTGCAATGACCTGCTCCTGGCCAAATCCAGAGGCCACTACTCCATCCTCATCCTCCTCGATCTTTCCGCCGCTTTTGACACTGTCAATCACGATTTACTTCTTGCCACTCTGGCCTCATTTGGGTTCCAGGGCTCTGTCCTCTCCTGGTTCTCCTCCTATCTCTCCCACCGCACCTTCAGGGTATACTCTCATGGATCTTCCTCCACTCCCATCCCGCTATCTGTTGGAGTTCCCCAGGGATCTGTCCTTGGACCCCTTCTTGTCTCTATCTACACCTCTTCTCTAGGCTCACTAATCTCATCTCATGGTTTCCAGTATCATCTTTATGCTGATGACACCCAGCTCTATCTCTCCACACCAGACATCACAGCAGAGACCCAGGCCAAGGTATCGGCCTGCCTATACGACATTGCTGCCTGGATGTCCAACCTCCACCTGAAGCTAAACATGTCCAAGACCGAGCTCCTCGTCTTTCCACCTAAACCCACTTCTCCTCTTCCTCCACTCTCTATCTCGGTTGATGGCACCCTCATCCTCCCCGTCTCTTCTGCCCGCAACCTCGGAGTCATCTTCAACTCCTCCCTCTCCTTCTCTGCGCATATCCAGCAGACTGCCAAAACCTGTCGCTTCTTCCTCTTCAACATCAACAAAATTCGCCCTTTCCTCACTGAGCACACCACCCGAACCCTCGTCCACGCCCTCATTACCTCTCGCCTTGACTACTGCAACCTACTCCTCACTGGCCTCCCACTCAGCCATCTATCCCTCCTTCAACCATTCAGAACTCTGCCGCACGTCTTATATTCCGCCAAAACCGTTATTCTCATATCACCCCTCTCCTCAGGTCACTTCACTGGCTTCCGATCAGATACCACATACAATTCAAGCTTCTCCTCCTTACTTACAAATGCACTCACTCCGCTGCTCCTCACTACCTCTCTTCCCTCATCTCCCCCTACGTTCCTGCCCGTAACCTCCGCTCACATGACAAATCCCTCCTCTCAGTACCCTTCTCCACCACTGCCAACTCCAGGCTCTGCCCATTTTACCTTGCCTCACCCTATGCCTGGAACAATTTTCCTGAACCCCTACGCCAAGCCCCCTCCCTACCCATCTTCAAATCCCTGCTTAAAGCTCACCTCTTCAATGCTGCTTTCGGAACCTAACCTTTCGAACATATAGACTGCCCCAATCTGCCTGACCTATCAGATTGACTGTACATTTGTCTCTTAGATTGTAAGCTCCTTGAGCAGGGACTGTCCTTCCATGTTAAATTGTACAGTGCTGCGTAACCTTAGTAGCGCTTTAGAAATGTTAAGTAGTAGTAGTAGTAGTAGTAGTAGTAGTAACTAAAGCAGGAATTGGATGCACTTAAAGAAATTTCTATGACTGTACAGAATCATACCAACTTTTCACCACTACCTCAAAGGATAAAACCACCTAAGAATAGATGGTTCACAGTAGGCTCAGGAAAACTACGTTATGTAGCACAGAAGCATCTGCCCTCACGAGTGTTGCCCCTACAGAATTCCTTTGCTCCATTACAGCACTGCGATGTCCCTGAAAATAGAACTGAAGCAGAACAAAAAGCGGTGAAGGTGGAGCAAAAAGCAATGAAGGTGCCCAAAGAGAAAAGTCACCCCCATAGCACTAATATTGAAACTCATACCAGGAAACTGTTGCTACTAGGGGATTCCATCATCAGAGGCATTAACTTTGAAATACAGTTCAAGGGGCCATGCAAAGTGAAATGCCTTCCAGGCTCCTCAGCTACCAGGAGTACCAAGCAAATAATCTCTAGAATCAGAGAAGAAACTAAGGAGACATACACTGATGTTGTTATCCACCTGGGAACGAATGACTTGTCCAGTAATACCCCACCTGCAGTACAGAGAGCTTTTCAGGAGCTGGGGGAGGGGTTAAAACCTTTGGTACAAACAATAGCTTTTTCTGAAGTTCTACCTACCTTTGGAAAGGGACAGAAAAGATTGCAAAGTACCGAAAATTTCAATAGCTGGCTCAAAGCCTGGTGTCACAAAGAAGGTTTAGTTACATAAGAGGATGGGGCAATACATGGAATAACAAAAGACAATGTTGTAATGATGGGCTGCATCTCACTGTGGCAGGAAAAAACGTTCTTGGGGAAAACTTTAGACAATATGCTTGTAGGCATTTAAACTAGATGGCGGGGGTGGCATATGGATTCAGGTCACTTCAAGTGATCACCCCCAGCTAAAGCTAAAGACAAGTTGTGACACTAGAAAAGAAAGCAATGAAAACAACAATCTTAGCAGTGGCATAGCCAAGGGTGGGCCTGGGTGGGCCCAGGCCCACCCACTTTGGGCTCAGGCCCACCCAGTAGCAGCACACCTATGATGTGACTGGCAGCCCCACCAGCCCCACAAGCCCCTCCCAAACAACTGTCCCTCTTCCTACAAATCTTGTAAAAAGCAGATCTTCGCCTGCAGTGACAAGCGACTGATACATACCGCTTGCACCAGCCCCACAGCCTTCTCTCTGATGTATTCCCACAGGATGAGCAGTGTGTATTAGTTGCTGCTTGCTGCCGGTAAAAATCTGCTATTTAACAGGTATGCGGGGGAGGGGAGATGTATGAGAGACCATATGGCATGCAGGCGAGAGGGAGAGACCAAATCACTTGTGGGACAGGGCGGCGTTCTTCTACCCACCCATTCTTGGACCAAGGCCCACCCAAAATTGGGTGTCTAGCTACGCCCCTGAATCTTAGTAAATCACTTCTTATCAACACAGCAGAAAGTGAGACTAAACAAAAAACTAAACAGAAGACAAAAATGCCAGTGAAATGTAGATGGAAAGCGATGACCACAAATGCTTGCAGTCTAAGCAACAAAGTTCATGACCTGCAAGCCCTGATGTTAGAAGCAGACTTAGACATTGTTGCAATCAGGGAGACGTGGCTCAATGATTCCCATGAATGGGATGCAAACATACCAGGCTATAATCTATTTAGGAAAGATAGAGATGGTCGTAAAGGTGGAGGAGTAGTTCTGTATGTGAGAAATGATATCGCAGTGACTGAAATGACAGGAGCCTGGGGAAAGGAAGAAGCGATATGGATCACCTTAAAAAGAGCTGATGGAACCTCTGTCCACATGGGTGTTGTCTACAGACCTCTGACACAATCAGAGGAACTAGATAAAGATCTGTTCACAGATATCTATAAGTTGGGAAAGAAAATAGATAATTGAACGCAATACTCAAGGTGAGGTTGCACCAAGGAGTGATACAGATACATTATAATATTCTTGGTCTTATTTTGCATCCCTTTCCTAATAATTCCTAGCATCCTGTTTACTTTTTTGGCTGCTGCTATACACTGGCCAGAAGATTTCAGTGTATTGTCTACAATGACATCTAGATATTTTTCTTCAGTGCTGACCCCAAGGTGAACCCTAGAATCAGGTAATTATTATTTGGACTACTCTTCCCAATGTGTATCACTTTACATTTGTCCACATTAAATTTCATCTGCCATTTAGATGCCCAGTCACCCAATTTTCTAAGGTTTTCCTGCAATTTTTCACAATCCGTGTGTGTTTTGACAAATTTGAATAGTTTTGTGTAATCTGTAAATTTAATCACCTCACTCTTTGTTCCCATTTCCAGATCATTTATAAATATATTAAATATCACTGGTCCCAGTGCAGACCCCTGTGGCACAACACCATTCAACCTCCTCCATTGAAAAAAATTGCCATTTAAACCTATCCTCTGTTTTCTGTCCAGTAACTAATTCCTAATCCACAGAAGGACACTGCCTCCTATCCCATGACTTTTTAATTTTCTCTGGAGTATCTCATGAGGAACTTAGTCAAAAGCTTTCTGAAAATCTAGATACACTACATCAACCAGCTCACCTTTATCCACATGTTTATTCACGCCTTCAAAGAAATGAAGTAAATTGGTTAGGCAACACTTCCCTTGGTTGAACCTATGCTAACTCTGTCCAAATAAAACATATTTGTCTATCAGGGACATTTTCAAAAGAGAAGAACTCCCATCTTTCGACACAAATCGTGAGATGGGTGTCCTTTTCTCAGGGTCGCCCAAATCGGCATAATCGAAAGCCAATTTTGGGCGTCCTCAACTGCATTCCATTGTGGGGACGACTACAGATCCCGGGGGTGAATCAGCAGCGTATCGAAGGCGGGATGGGGCGTGCTTAAAAGACGGGCGTCCTTGGACAATAATGGAAAAATGAAGGGCGTCCCTGACGAACATTTGGCCGACTTTACTTGGTCCATTTTTTTTCATGACCAAGCCTCAAAAAGGTGCCCGCACTGACCAGATGATCACCTGAGGGAATCGAGGATGACCTCCCCTTACTCCCCCAGTGGTCACCAACCCCCTCCCACACACAAAAGAATTTTTTTTGCCAGCCTCACATGTCATAGCCAGTTCCGTGACAGCAGTATGCAGGTCCTTGCAGCAGTTTTTAGTGGGTGCAGTGCATTTCAGGCAGGCGGACCCAGGCCCATCCCCCCCACCTGTTACACTTGTGGTGGTAAATGTGAGCCCTCCAAAACCCACCCAAACCCTACTGTACTCAAATGTAGGTGCCCCTCATTCATCCCTAAGGGCTATGGTAGTGGTGTACAGTTGTGGGGAGTGGGTTTGGGGGGGGGTTGGGGGACTCAGCATACAAGTTAAGGGAGCTATGCACCTGGGAGCAATTTGTGAAGTCCACTGCAGTGCCCCCTAGGGTGCCCGGTTGGTGTCCTGGCATGTGAGGGGGACCAGTTCACTATGAATGCTGGCTCCTCCCATGACCAAATACCTTGGATTTGGTCATTTTTGAGATGGGCGTCCTCGGTTTCCATTATCGACGAAAACCGAGGTCGCCCATTCCTAAGGTCGGCCATCTCTTAGGTCGACCTAAATGTTGAGATTTGGGCGTCCCCGACCGTATTATTGAAACGAAAGATGGACGCCCATCTTGTTTTGATAATATGGGATGCCCCGCCCCTTTGCGGTGCCGTCCTTAGAGATGGACGCCCTTAGAGATGGTCGTCCCCGTTCGATTATCCCCCTCTTTAATGAGAAGTTACAAATCATTCACAGCAAAGCAGCAATTTCATGTTTGACTTCTTTCAGTACCTTGGGGTGTATGCCATCTAGCCAAGGTTGTTTATCATTTTAACTTGTCAATTTGGCGCACTGAGATTTCTTTTAGCTCCTCCACATCTTCACCTTTGAAAACCATTTCTGGTACAGGTAGATCTCTTACATCTTATTCCATAAAGACCGAAGCAAATAATTCATTTTGTCTCTCCATTATGACCTTGCCTTCCTGAGTGCCCCTTTTTCTCCTTCATGATCTAATGGTCCCATGGATTCCCTCAGAGGCTTTCAGATTCTAATGTACCTGAAAAAGGTGTTACTATAAGTTTTTGTCTCTGCTGCAAGTTTTTCTTCATATTCTCTTATAGCCTTCTTTATCAATGTTTTGCATCTAGCTTGACAGTATGTTCCTTCTTATTTTCTTCATTTGGATCCTTTGGTTTACAATCTAAAATACATAAATAGAAAGCACTGAACAGCTCTTTGCTGGAGACAACGACTGGACATGACCACAAAAGCGTAGGGGGAGAAATCCATTAATGATAGTGTAGTGGGGGGTGGGGACAGAACAAAATGGGGGTGGGGTTGCTGATATATTCCAGTGGACGCTGGAAAAGAAGAACCAGTAAAAATTAACCATATGCATTTTTAAACAGTTTTCAACTTAATTAAGGTGGGAGATCATTCCATGAATGGGGGGCTTGTACAGAGAAGATAACATGCCTAGTGTGTTTGTGGATAAGAACATGATAATAAAAGTATGGCTGGGAACTACTAGTTGATTTTGTTGCTCAGACCTAAGCGATCTAGGAGGGCAATACAGAATTGTGTGAGAGGAGAGATATAGAGATTCTCATGAATTTAATATTTTATAAGTAGTAGGAGTTCATATGTGATGCGATGAGTGACCGGTAACCAATGAGCCTCTTTCAGATGAGGACTAATATGGTCGTATTTTGAATGACCTGGAGTCGTTTAACGTCTTTCATTCTAAGTCCTTGGTAGAGAGAATTGCAATAGTCCAATTGTGAAATAACCAGGGAGTGAACTAGGACATGGAGAGCTGATGGGTGAATGAGTAAACAAATAGACCGTATTAGAGAGAGTTTAAAAAAAAAACAACCATGGACAACTTTTGCAATCTGTGCTTTAAATGAAAGTTTGGAAACCAAGAGAACACCTAGAATGTGAATAGAGTCCGTTTGTGTAACCAGGACATTGGAAAGACAGATAGGGATTGGTAGTGTGATCTGCGCAGCAGTAGTAAAAGAGAATAAACTGTGATTTCTCAGGATTAAGAATAAGGTGGTTTTCTTGAAGCCAGTTAGTGATAGTAGAGAGTTTAAAGTTTAGTTTAATAATATCAGCTGGTATACAAGTATCTAAAGTGTAGAATACCTGGATATCATCGGCATAGACAAACATTGTCATAAATACATAAGTATTGCCATACTGGGAAAAACCAAAGGTCTATCAAGCCCAGCATCCTGTTTCCAACAGTGGCCAATCCAGGTCACAAATACCTGGCAAGATCCCAAAAAAGTAGAAAACATTCTATACTGCGTATCCCAGAAATAGTGGATTTTCCCCAAGTCCATTTAATAATGGTCTATGGACTTTTTCTTTAGGAAGCCGTCCAAACCTTTTTAAAACTGCGCTAAGCTAACCGCCTTTACCACATTCTCTGGCAATGAATTCCAGAGTTAAATTACATGTTGAGTGAAGAAAATTTTCTCTGATTCATTTTAAATTTACTACATTGTATCTTCATTGAATGCCCCCTAGTCCTAGTATTTTTGGAAAGCGTAAACAGACGCTTCACATCTACCCACTCCACTCATTATTTTATAGACCTCATTATTTTATAGACCTCTATCATATCTCCCCTCAGCCGCCTTTTCTCCAAACTGAAGAGCCCTAGCCGCTTTAGCCTTTCCTCATAGGGAAGTCGTCCAATCCCCTTTATGATTTTCGTCGCCCTTCTCTGCACCTTTTCTAATTCCACTATATCTTTTTTGAGATACGGTGACCAGTATTGAACACAATATTTGAGGTGCGGTTGCACCATGGAGCGATACAAAAGCATTATAACATCCTCATTTTTGTTTTCCATTCCTTTCCTAATAATACCTAACATTCTATTTGCTTTCTTAGCTGCAGCAGTACACTGAGCAGAAGGTTTCAATGTATCATCAACGACGACACCTAGATCCCTTTCTTGGTCCGTGACTCCTAACGTGGAACCTTGCATGACATTTGTCAGACTTGTGAGTTCTTGTACCAAGTAGAGCACTGCTGGGCCTGGTACTCGGACAAGGTTCTGCTTGGTGGCCGGACAACCCTGGGTTTCACCAGCGCTGACCGCCATTCCCCAGAGGTTGAGCCCCTAGGTGAGGGTGGCCTGAAGGACTTACGAGACACAGCTGGAAGTGGGGTGGTGAACATATCGGCCAAGCAGGCAAGAAAGTGATCCAGGTACAGGCAAAGTCATTAGGCAGGCAGCAGGCATGGGAGTAATCCAGGAACAGGCAATGTCAACAGGCAGGCAGCAGGCAAGAGAGTAATCCTAGCACAGGTAAAGTCAATAGGTAGGCACCAGATCAAGAGAGTAATCCAGGTACAGGCAAAGTTAGTAGGCAGGCAGCAGGTCAAGAGAGTAATCCAGGTACAGGCAAAGTCAGCAACGAGGGACAAAGTAGAGAAGAAGCAAACTACTGAGCAAGTTACACCTAACAAAGTAGAAGCCAAAGCATGAAGTCCAGGAAGAGCTCAACTGATAAAGTGCTGGCGTCTGACATCAGCAGGAACCAGCATGGAGAAGGAGCACAGCCATAGGACAAGAGCAGGGGGAGGAGGAACCGGATGACCAATAGGAGAGAAGCAAGGGAAGCCAGGCAGAGGGAGAGCAGGCACAGGTGCATGGAAGCAAAACAATCAAGGAGCCTGGTAGACAGGCAGAGAGAGAAAGCAGACACAGGTGCATGGAAGCAAAGCAACCAAGGAGCCTGCAACCACCGTCTCTCTGAAAAAAACCCAGAGAAAAACTACACACACATGGCTCGGAGCTGTGCCAGTCAAGTGTGCATGTCGACGGGATGCCGCTTGCATTGAGATAGGGGACATGACAACGTAGCTATAATTCAGGTTTCTCTATTCCACATGCATCACTTTGCACTTGCTCACACTAAACGTCATCTGCCATTCAGACGCCCAGTCTCTCAGTCTCGTAAGGTCCTCTTGTAATTTTTCACAATCCTCCTGCGATTTAACAACTTTGAATAACTTTGTGTCATCAGCAAATTTAATTATCTCACTAGTTACTTCCATCTGTACGTCATTTATAAATATGTTAAAAAGCAGCGGCCCCAGCACAGACCCCTGGGGAACCCCACTAACTACCCTCCTCCATTGAGAATACTGACCATTTAACTCTACACTCTGTTTTCTATCTTTTAACCAGTTTTTGATCCACAATAGAACACTACCTCCTATCCCATGACTCTCCAATTTCCTCTGGAGTCTTTCATGAGGTACTTTGTCAAATGCCTTCTGAAAATCCAGATACACAATATCAACCGGCTCCCCTTTATCCACATGTTTGTTCACCCCTTCAAAGAAATGTAGTAGATTGGTGAGGCAAGATTTACCTTCACTAAATCCTTGTTGACTTTAGTCTCATTAATCCATGCTTTTGAATATGCTCTGTAATTTTGTTCTTTATAATAGTGTCCTCCATTTTGCCTGGCACTGACATCAGACTCACCGGCCTATAATTTCCCGGATCTCCTCTGGAACATTTTTTAAAAATCGGCGTTGCATTGGCCACCCTCCAATCTTGCGGTACAATGTTCGATTTTAAGGATACATTACCTATTACTAACAATAACTCTGCAAGTTCATTTTTCAGTTCTATCAGTACTCTGGGATGAATACCATCCGGTACAGGAGATTTGCTACTCTTCGGTTTGTAGAACTGCCCCATTACATCCTCCAGGTTTACAGAGAATTCATTAAGTTTTTCTGACTCGTCAGCTTCGAATACCATTTCTGGCACTGGTATCACACCCAAATCTTCCTTGGTGAAGACTGAAGCAAAGAATTCATTGAATCTCTCCGCTACGGCTTTGTCTTCCCTGATTGCCACTTTTACTCTTCGATCATCTAGTGGTCCAACCGATTATTTTGCCGGCTTCCTGCTTTTAATATACAATTTTACTATGTGTTTTGTCCTCCAACGCAATCTTTTTTTTCGAAATCCCTCTTAGCCTTCCTTATCAGCGCTTTGCATTTGACTTGACATTCCTTCCATTTTCTGAAGGATTTTCTTTTAGCTCTAATAGCTTCCTTCACCACACTTTTTAACCATGCCGGCTGTCGTTTGGTCTTCCGTCCTCCTTTTTTAATACGCGGAATATATTTGGCCTGGGCTTCCAGGATGGTGTTTTTGAACAGCATCCATGCCTGATGTAAATTTTTGACCCTCACAGCCGCTCCTCTAAGTTTTTGTTTTCACCGTTCTTCTCATTTTATCATAGTCTCCTTTTTTAAAGTTAAACGCTAACGTATTTGATTTCCTATGTATATTTGCTTCAAAGCTAATATAAAATTCGATCATATTATGATCACTGTTATCATGCGGCCCCAGCACCATTATCTCTCGCACTAAATCATGTGCTCCACTAAGGACTAGGTTTAGAATTTTTTCCTTTTCGCGTCGGCTCCTGTACCAGCTGCTCCATAAAGCAGTCCTTGATTTCATCAAGGAATTTTACCTTCCTAGCATGTCTTGATGTTACATTTACCCAGTCAATATCGGGTAATTGAAATCACCCATTATTATTGTGTTGCTCAGTTTGTTTGTGTCCCTAATTTCCTTTAACATTTCTGCATCCATCTGTTCATCCTGGCCAGGCGGACAGTAGTACACTCCTTTCACTATCCTTTTCCCCTTTACACATGGAATTTCAATCCACAGTGATTCCAAGAAGTGTTTTGTTTCCTGTAGAATTTTCAATCTATTTGATTCAAGGCTCTCCTTAATATACAATGCTACCTCTCCACCAATTCGATCCACCCTATCACTACGATATAATTTGTACCCCGGTATGACAGTGTCCCACTGGTTATCCTCCTCCCACCAGGTCTCAGAGATGCCTATTATATCTAATTTTTCATTTTGTGCATTATATTCTAACTCTCCCATCTTATTTCTTAGGCTCCTGACAGTCGCATATAGTGTGATAGAGTCACATCCAGGATAGTTGGGTTAAGGCAGTATCAGTCTGAAATACAAGTCCCAGAAGGCATTGCAGGCAAGGAGCCAGGGGGAGAGATGAAGAACCCAGACTGGACTCCTAGCTACAATAGGGGAAGACATGGGTGTAAGCTGGCAGGATGTGTAGATGGGTTGCCACTAGGGGGAAATAGAGTTAGGAAACCCTGTGTGCAGGAGCTCATCATTAGTCTAATGCTTAACTCAGCTGGTATGGGTGTGGGGGAAGCTAGTGGAAGGAGAATGATTGGTTGTGAGAGCAGAAGCCAGGGATTGATTAGGCAGATGGGAAGGAGTCCCAGAGGAGTTCAGTTCAGGAGGAGAGAAGAAGTGTGAGAGAAGCAGTTGTAGGGAAAATCCCTTGGGTATGAGAAGTCCTTAAAGTATTGAAACCTCCTGAAGATAAAGGCTGCTTTGTGATTTAACTTGGATGATGAACTGAATGAACTGTTTGTCTTGGGAATTGAACTACTGTTTACTGTGCACTGGATAAAGAGCCCAGACTGAAGCTGACTGTGAGCCTGTATTGAATCCTGGTAGGTGCTGGCAGCCTACTGCTTAAAGGAGACTATTTGCCACACACTTTCAGGTGGCTTACATGTGTTTAAGATTGAAGGTGAATGCTGCTGTTGGAACCATGTATCAGGTCTACTAGAAACCTGCATGGAATAAAAGCCTTAAGATTGAAGTTGCTGGTGGACATTTGTTTCTTGATTGTACCGGAAGCGCTCTCCCTGGTGATAATAGACATTTCAAACTATGTTTGTTGTTCCTATTTACATCATGCTCAGTACTTGACAGTATTAATTTGCAGTCTTTTGTCTGTTTTTAAATTTTTATTTGACACCTGATCTACTATGGTCTCTTTTGCAACCTCGCTATCAGGATACCCTATCTTCCCTGTTTTGATGATATCTTTGAAAGATACTTTGTCCCGAACCATGAGCTTTTGAGTGACTGTCGGCCTTCCTCCAGTTTCTAGTTTAAAAGCTGCTCTATCTCCTTTTTAAATGCTGGTGCCAGCAGCCTGGTCCCACGCTGGTTAAGGTGGAGCCCATCCTTTCAGAATAGGCTCCCCTTCCCCAGAATGTTGCCCAGTTCCTTTCAAATCTAAAACCCTCCTCCCTGCACCATCGTCTCATCCACGCATTGAGAACGTTGCCTGTCTCTTGGGCCCTGCGCATAGAACGGGTAGCATTTCAGAAAATGCTGCCCTAGAGGTTCTGGATTTGAGCTTTCTACCTAAGAGTCATCAATAGAAATCAAACAAAATAAAACATGGAAAAAAATAAGATGATACCTTTTTTATTGGACATAACTTAATACAAGAAATGTATTAAGTTATGTCCAATAAAAAAGGTATCATCTTATTTTCTTTTCCATGTTTTATTTTGTTTGATTTCTATTGATAACCTTTAAGAGTGGACTAACACGGCTACCACACCACTCTACCTAAGAGTCTAAATTTGGCTTCCGGAACCTCTCTCCCATAATTTCCCTTGTCAATCTGAGTGATTGGGCTAGTTCTAGAAGGGGAGCCAAGATAGAGTAGAACCTTGTGGTAGGGCTGTAACTGGATGGAATGGAGCTGAGGTTGATTCATTAAAAAGAACTGTGTAAGATTGATCTGTAAGATAAGAACTAAACCATTTTAAGACAGTGCGGTTAATACCAATAGACTGAAGATGATGAAGGAGAAAAGAATGATTTACTGTGTCAAATGCTACCGAAAGATCAAGTGATAAAAGAAGGACTGATTTAGCCTGATCAAGGACTTGGTATGCTATGTAGAACAGAATTTAGCATAAGAGATAAGGTAAAAAAAAAAAAGGGTGGCTTAACTGTATATTAGATTTTTAATTTGTATTGGTTTTTATTATGTAGTTAATTCTGATTTGTTGTGATTTCCTGTCATGCATGGAATTCCTTTGTTTGTTTATTTGTATACATTAGTTGTTTTTATACATATGTAAACCGTTCTGTTTTGCAGTTGCAATAAGATACGGTATATAAATCGACAAAAATAAAACAACAAATAAAATAAAAATAAAATATGGTTTCGGTACTATGATGTTTCCTAAATGCCATTTGATTAGGATGCAGCACACAGGTCTTAGTTATAAATTCAGCAAGTTGATTGTGAAATATAAATTCAATCATTTTTGCTGCTTCAGTGGTATTTTTAGCCTTAGGATGAATAGTGGCTAGCTTTCGAAAATCAGGGACTATGTCCGATGTGAGACTGAGTGTAACTATAGTATGTATGAATGGAAGCAGAGAGCCAAGAGATTGTTTGATCATAGTAGATGGAATGGGATCAGTGGGTGCTGTGGTTGTATGGTTCTGCTCCGGTCGATGCATGATGGTAAACATACTAAATGTACTGCTTATTGAAGCAGAAAGAATTGCCTCTGACTGAATTGGAGTTGAAGTTGGCAGAGAAGAGAGAAAGTTAGTCTGCATAGTGGAAATCTTGGTCATGAAATGGGTAGCCAAGGCTTGTGCAGAGGGCAGGGAATGTGGAGAAGTCACAGTAGACTTATAGGTAGTAAGAGTTAGTAAGGGTCTGTAGAGAGTAGAGGTGTTTGGCGCTTTGGTTATCAATGCGGTGTAATAGGCCTTTTTGGCTACAGTTGTCTTTTTGTAGGAGTTAGCTGTGCTCTTACAGATGGATAGTCAAAGGAGTAGGATTATATCACCATCTCCTTTCTGCTTGCCGATGTTGGCATTTATGTTGTTGTAAGGTGGTGGTAAACCATAGGTGAAATGGTCTTGAATGAGATGATGAGTTTACAGAATGTAAAGGGGCTATAATGTTTAAAGCTGAAGTTCATTGTTTCAAGACTGGATTTGTTCAGAAAGAGTGAAATTTTTGAAGGAATCTGTATCCAACTGAGCATTGTTCAGTAAAGAGGTCGGAGTGACGTTTTTGAAATCACATTGTAGTGTTTGCTTAGGCAGAGAGTTCACTAATGTTGAGCAATGAAAAAGGATACAGGAATGGTCAGATCATGGTAGAGGAAGGATAGAATAGCTTTTCAAGGAAATTGATCGGTCCTGAATAGATAAGATAAGGTCTAAAGTATGTCCCCTACAATGACACAAATTGAGATAGATTTAGATCAGAGAAACAATTTGAGAGGTTTTTAGAGAATGAGGCAGCTGGATCATCATAGTGGAATTTGTAGAGGGGCATAATCGAACGGGGCGCCCAAGCTTTCCTGAAGGCGTCCTCGCGAAGGGGCGAGGAAACTCGTATTATCAAAACAAGATGGGCGTCCATCTTTCATTTCGATAATGCAGTCAGGGACACCCAAATCTCAACATTTAGGTCGTCCTTAGAGATGGTCGTCCCCGGTTTTCAGCTATAATGGAAACCGAGGACGCCCATCTCAGAAATGACCAATTCAAAGCCATTTGGTCATGGGAGGAGCCAGCATTCGTAGTGCACTGGTCCCCCTGACATGCCAGGACACCAACCGAGCACCCTAGGGGACACTGCAGTGGACTTCACAAATTGCTCCCAGGTGCATAGTTCCCTTACCTTGTGTGCTGAGCCCCCCAACCCCCCAACCCCACTCTTCACAACTGTACACCACTACCATAGCCCTTAGGGATGAAGGGGGGCACCTACATATGGGTACAGTGGGTTTTGGGTGGGTTTTGGAGGGCTCACATTTACCACCACAAGTGTACCAGGTAGGGGGGGGGTGGGCCTTGGTCCTCCTGCCCGAAGTGCATTGCAGTACCCACTAAAACTGCTCCATGGACCTACATACTGCTGTCAGGGAGCTGGGTATGACATTTGAGGCTGGCAAAAAATATTTTAAAAGTTTTTTTAGGGTGGGAGGGGGTTAGTGACCACTGTGGGATTAAAGGGAGGTCATCCCCGATTCCCTCTGGTGGTCATCTGGTCAGTTCGGGCACCTTTTTGAGACCTGGTCGCAAGAAAAAATGGACCAAGTAAAGTCAGCCAAGTGCTCGTGAGGGACGTCCTTCTTTTTTCCATTATTCGCCGAGGACGCCCATGTGTTAAGCACGCCCCAGTCCCGCCCTCGCTATGCTTCCGACACACCCCCGTGAACTTTGGTCGTCCCCGCGACGGAAAGCAGTTGAGGATGCCCAAAATTGGCTTTCGATTATACAGATTTGGGCGACCCTGGGAGAAGGACACCCATCTTCCGATTTGTGTCAATAGATGGGCGCTCCTCTCTTTCGAAAATAAGCCTGAAAGTCACCCAAAATAATCGGGTGAGGGGTGTTGAGACAAAAGTCAGTGATCATAGATTGTAAAAGAGTGCATAAAGTGACTGAGGGAGGTGAAGTAGTAAGTTTAACTTCGGGGCATTAGTAATAAGAAAACTGTGAGATTCAAGTAAACAATTAGGGGAAACAGAGAAGTCTGTAATTGTTAAGTTGTTTGAGCTGGACAATTACATAATAAGTACTAATAGCCTGGAGGAGTCGCTTGGATAAAATATACAGCGTCAGTATCTGTTAGCCAAGTTACAGTGAGAAAGAGAAGATCAAATCTGTTGGAAGTAGTGAGATCAAAGATTAGCGAATGCTTGTGATGAACTGAGCAGCAATTTAGTAGACCTGCAGATAACTGAACAGAGGGAACTGGAGGGAAAGAAGTAGTGATCAAAGAGATAGTTGTAAGGTAATATACCTTGGAAAATTGAGAGGGTAATAAGGCATTCAGTGACCCCACAGCACCAGAATAGGTAGAGAGAAACACATAATATTGATCAAGGATATCAACATAGTGGAGGTAAAGAAAGGGTCATGACATAGGATGAAAGATCTAGTAGGCAGAGCGTCGCATATGAAGGAGTGTACGAAGAAGCATGTCATGCTCCTTATGCATGCTCCTTTGTCATGCAAATGCGACGTGTGCCTAAGTGTGCTTATGCAGCATGCACCAGTAGGAGACTTCACAGATAAAGGCACTAACTGTGATGTCACTTCTATTAAAGGTGGTTTTGTGGAACAGCAGGACTGGTCTGAGAACCTGAAAGGTGTTCGGAGAACATATGACATCACTTCCGTTAACAGCGATTCGTGATGGTCTGAGAGCCTGAAAGATGTCTGGAGAGCTCTGAAATATACAAGCAGAAAAACACAGGTAAACAGCACAAAACAGAGATAACAGTGAATATTGGGGTAAGTGAAATCATCCATTATTATAATGTTGCCCAATATGCCAGCTTTACTAATTTCTGTAAACCTTTCTTCATCTGTATGTTTGTTCTTTCCTGGCAGATGCTGGCAAAGCCATAAAAGTATACTCCTTCCATTCACACATAGAATTTCTATCCCCAAGGATTCCATGCTGCTATCTCTTTTATGAGAATGTTTATTTTTTATTTTACTCAATTCCGTCTTTAACATATAGTGCAACCCCCCCCCCCAATTTGATCCACTTTATCATTGCAATATAATTTGTACCCTGCAGTGTCCCATTGATTGTCCTCCTTCCACCAGGTCTCTGAGAAGCCTATTGTATTTACCTCATCATTTAGGGGCCTTTTTACTAAGCTGTGTAAGCATCTACATGCGCCCAACACATGCCAAAATGGAGTTACCACCCAGCTACCGCGGTAATTTCATTTTTGTGTCAGAAAAATATTTTTTATTTTCAGACGTGCGTATTGAACGCACGCCAAGTGGCATTTGATGCGCGCAGGTCATTATTGCCTGGTTACCGCATGAGACTTTACCACTGGTAAGGTCTCAGACCCAAAATGGATGCGCAACAATTTTCATTTTGCAGCACGTCCATTTTTGACAAAAAGTTTAAAATGGCATTTTTTAGAGGTGTGCTGAAAAATGATTCTGTGCACGCCGAAAACATGAGTCTACACTACCGCAGGCCAGTTTTCAGCCAGTTTTCAGTTCGCCTTAGTAAAAGGGCCCCTTATTTCTACATACTCCAACTCTCCCATCTTATTTTTAGGCTTCTAGCATTTGCATATAGACACTTCAAATTGTGTTTTTTCCTTGCACCTACAATCTGCTTTCAAGTTGAATGGGATAATTTGCATCCTTTACTCTGTTCTCCCATTAAACATTCCTGACTTTCTTTCTTCATTATTGAAACCTCTCTATTAGGATTTCCTAAAGATCCTGTTTCAATAGTATCATTGAAGGATACTCCACACTGAACCATGAGCTACTGTGTGACTGTCAGCTTTCCCCCCCCCCCCCCCCCCCCCCTCCCCACACCATTTCAGTTTAAAAGCTGCTCTATCTCCTTTTTATCCTTTTGTCTAGCTGCTCTAATGGCTGCCGGTGAGGTAATGCCGACATTCACTTTGAATGAGCCCTGTCAGTATTGCTGCACAGCAGCCACTAGTACAGCTTAATAAAAGGAAGACTAAATGTTAGCGTGAGCAGTCTGGTTCCATCCCAGTTAAGGTTGAGTCCATCCTCTCGTAATAGACTCCCCCTGTTCCAGAATGTTGCCCGGTTCCTGAAAAGAAAAGCTAGAAGGATGCTTGGGTGCATGGGGAGAGGCATGGCCAGTAGGAAAGAGAAGGTGATGATGCCCCTGTATAAGACTCTGAGGAGAAGATATAAAGAGGTTGGAGTCAGTCCAGAGGGTGACTAAAATGGTCAGTGGTCTTCATCATAACGCATATGGGGACAAACTTAAATATATCAATATATATTCTTTGGAAGAAAAGTGGGAAGACATTTTTCCAGAGTTTCACTTACTTCTTCAGAGTGTCCACCAAATTGTCCAACCATTTGGTTTAAGAGAGGTATTCATAGTGGGAGATCCCTCTGGCACAAGTAACAGCATTTCACCCACTCCAGGGGCCGAACTCAGCACTCCTCCAATGCAGGTTCCACATCCGGAATGCAGGTTCCACATCCGGGTTGCAGGAGAGCCATCCTCAGCTTGGGGCATCCCTCTCTTGCAAGTAACAGCACTTCATCCACTTAACTCAGAACTCTTCCAATGCAGGTTTTACATCCAGGTTTGCAGGGGAACCATCCTCAACTTGGGGCTGAAGGAAGCCCTGTTAACTCTATGCTCCACCGTACTCCCCAGCATTGCTGTCAAAGAAGGAAGCACTCTGGAATTAGCAACAGGGGCTCAAAACCCTTTCAAATTCATTTTTTCCACAAAGCAGGGGACTGTCCAGTTGCAGAGGAATACACCCTGGATTTATCCCTTCTCTTCCCATATTTTCACGAGGTAAAAGTACAATGTCAGTGAAAAAACTAAGAGGAGTTCAGAGTCTCACTGAGCAGCGTCTCTGACCAACGCCATCTTGGTCTCTCCCCCGATCTCTTCACTAAAATATCTTGTGATTCATTTTTCCTAACTAATTTCAAATCTCATTGATAGGAAACCTATAATCAATTGGAAATCTGACCTTATTGAATTGGTTAATGTTTTCGTATTCTTGCACCACATATTTGACTCTTGTACCCACTATATTTTTATGAATTATTTGAAAGGGAACTTGCTGAAAAAAAGAGAATAAACAAACACAAATCAATCTTTTTTGTTGATATCTAGCCAATGGTGTTGTAAAGATCAGCAAGACCATGAATGTTGTCAGTTACATTGTATGCCACAGATGAGGAACTCTAAAAATGCCTCATAAACAAACAAAAAAAAACCAGTGTGTTCAGTCACCATGGAATTTAATTTACACCTCTACTATTGCAAAACAATCTATAAAGCGCTTCATCTTGCAAGAAGCAAAAGACCGAATGACCTTTATCTTGCTTTGCAAAGGAGAAATCTCTGCTTCTCTTTCTCTGACCCTTCCATTTATGACACTGTTCATATTATAGCAAGATATCTAATGGGAAATTGCCATGATCAAGTCTTGTATTTAAATATTATTTTACCATCTAGATTTTTTTCAATGTTTCTTGTCTATGTCTTTGGTTATAAAAGTTACAGTTCACTATGCCATTAAATACATTAATATGCTATCCATATATTCATAACTTAGAACATGTTGTTTGAAAAATAAATCAATAAATAGCCGCTGTGTATACTGTTTTCCCTTTATTTTACAGCTAACTGGCATTTTTGAATGAATGGTTTATAAAAAGAATGTTCTGTGGTATTTGAGAGCTAGACAATCACTTATTTCCACTAGTCAGGCACTTAAGGTAGAGGTATTGAATTTGACCATTTTATGAAAAGCTACCTTTAACTAATGCTATCCTAGCAAAGTAAAAATATTCTTTGTAATAAAAGAATAAAATTCTGTGTCTCAGAGAACCTACAATCCCATAAAATTAGCATAGACCCTACCTATACCTTTATAACACCTCATCTTCCTCAACATCGTTTGATATTGGCCACATAACTTACATGATAGTCTGCATTGACAATTCATTCTGTCTCACTTTCTATTTCCATCTGTAGAAGGTGCATAAAAGGTTTCAGGATTCAGGTCATGATCCATATTATTTTGCATATCATGCTGTAAGAACAATATTGTGAAGCATACAGCAAATGTCAGCCTCTTTCTTCACAGCATATTGGAAGGTTACTGCTACTACTACTGGTTTTTCCAGATTGGTCCAGGCAGACAAAACAATTTTTCCAGAAACCAAATATCTATTTGATGACAATTCTGGTCAAGGTGTGCATGTCAAAATCCCCCAATTATTTTAATACATTGAATATAATAGGTGTCTATCCACCCCAAAGATTTTATAATAGATTAGTTTACCCTTTATCAATATAATCCCTTGCCATAATTCCCCATTTTGCAAAGTTCTGCCCAAACTTGAGACATACAGAGGTATTATTATTCTTTAGATGGCCACCCCAAAGATCTTACAAACTAAAAGACATGAAGTTTCAAACTCACTCACAGCCATCCACCATAATTCCCTTCAGAGAAGCAAACATTAACTGGGAGAGGATGTAGGAGTCATGACAGCATTTGGGAACATTCAGGAGGCCTACACTAAGAGAATACTTCTATGATGTAGGTGCTATGTATGTGCCAGTTAATCATGTAAATGTTTAAAATACTAGCATATACTGTACATATGTCTGTGCCAATATGCCGCCTAAGCACCATTCCGTAACTAACTTGCACATGGATATACACATGAATGGCATCTGGGAGTGCTATGGTTGGTTTTGTTGTGGTAGTACATTTCAAAATGTATATTCATGTCATTGTTTTTCTTCTTGCTAAATACTCATTAATTCACATATAGCTATGTTTGCCTTCTGTTTGTTCACTAACATACCACCTGATATCCATGCATAACTTCCCATTAAAATGTTGCATTAAGAAACTTTAATGGAAGAAGCAACTAACCAGTTAGCCATACACAGAGAAGAACCAGCACTGCATACATGCTTATCCACTTCTATCTTGGCTGAGAACATTTTCATGTGAAATTTTCTTTGTTAAACCCCTTATTTTCTAACTCATGTTACTCTATCTTATCTGTATTGGGCTCATTTTCGAAAGAGAAGGACGCCTATCTTTCGACATAAATCGGAAGATGGGCGTCCTTCTCACAGGGTCGTCCAAATTGGTATAATTGAAAGCCGATTTTGGATGTCCCCAACTGCACTCCGTTGCAGGGATGGCCAAAGTTCAAGGTACACACAGAGCGGGAGGGGGGTCACAGTTCATACTGAAAATGATCTGTGTCAGACAGTGTACCTTTCCTAAAGACAAATGCTAAAAAAGTCAGATAGAGTCTTTCTGCTCTCTCAGTGCCTCTGATAATACAGTCTATCAATATAAAGTTAACAAAGCTTCAAGCTAATATTAGACCTCAAAGCTTATAGCTTATAATAACACTGCACACAGTGTCCAGTACATGTTAAGCAGCAGCACACTCAGACAGCATTCATCCCCTGAATGTTTTAAGCTGTTTGAGTTAAATCCCACCCCCCCCCCCCACCTCAGACATTCTGCCTGTGGTAGTTAGCATTTTTAAATGCCTGCTGCTGCAGTTTTTTTATGCCCAGACAGTCAGCCCCAGGCCATTCCTGGATACCAAAGCTGAATATTCAGCATAAAGCAGCCACTGTCATTTATCTAGGTACCAGCAATATTTTAGACCGGTATCTGGATAACTACCCTGAGTAAGTTAGGACAGCCTTTATCTGGATAGTTACCTGGGGGCACTTTTACTAAGGCTTGCTGAAAAATGGCCTGCGGTAGTGTAGGCGCATGTTTTGGACGCACACAGAATCATTTTTCAATGCACCTGTAAAAAATGCCTTTTTGAAATTTTTGCCCAAAATGGATGTGCGGCAAAATGAAAATTATGGGTCTGAGACCTTACCGCCAGCCATTGACCTAGCGGAAAGGTCTCACAGGGTAAACATACAGTAACAGTCCATGCATGTAAAATGCTGATTACCCCCCGATTACCATTGGCATGCCAGAAAATAAAAATATTTTCCGGTGTGCGTAAAAAATGAAATTACCGCACAGGCCATGACATAGCCGGGCAGTATATCAGAATTGCCTCGGACTGGGCTCACGTAGGTGATTCACGTGGCTTAGTAAAAGGGCCCCCTGGTTAGCAAACTGAATATCACTAGCACACAGACAGTCAGTGACCATTTTTAATTGCATTATCCAGATTATGCAGCTGAAACTCCATGGATTTTTGCTTTGATTTTTATTTATTGTATTTGTATCCCACATTTTCCCACCTCTTTGCAGGCTCAATGTGGCTTACAATACATCATGAATAGTGGAAACATATAAGAGAATATACATTTGGCATTACAGGATTTTAATTTTTCAAACAAATGGATACCCCTAAATATTGTATAGATTACACTATTTTACAATATGAAATTCATAAGAGTCTCTGATTTACCAAAGGAGCATCGTAACTCTTAAAATTTAGGGTCAATGTCATTTTGCTTTCCAATTTGTGATCTCAACAAGGCAGATTTTTCAGATGGCTTGCTAGCCAGGAAATTATCTCTAGAAAGAAATAACTAAGTTTTTGGAGGGAGATGAGTGGGGGTGGGGGAAAGAAGAATCTACTTCATTCTAATAAGGTGGTATTTTGTGTAGCACTGAGAAAAGTTGTTTCTCTAATTCTGTGTCTGACTTTAATAGTAGTTTTTCATCTTATCAGCCAGGTCAATTATGAAACAGTCTGGAAAAAAGCAGATCTATGAACATACCATATCTTACAGATCAGAGGGACTGCATTGTACAGCAATGTGCTTTATCTTCATTATCTTCATTGAACCAATTTCTGGAAGAATTTATTTTTCATGCTCAGATTTCATTGCTTTATTGGTACAAGGACCAGAAGAAAATGGTAAAATGATATGTGCAAAGGTTACAGAATTTAAAAGATTTCTTTCACAAGACATAATGGCAGTTTTCTGTTACTGGCTATAAATCTGGATACAGAAAAAAAAAAACAGATTTCAAGGATTGATTAGAATTTCTTTAACAGAGTAGCATTACAGTATGCAGCCACTTCTCTTTGTGTTAATGGTAATTAACATCACTTGATTTGCCATGGTGAAAATCCCCCTCTGTGCAACCAAATGTATGTGTTGCTTCATAATTTGCATAAGGGTTGGGGGTTAGGGAAGGTGATCTATACATTGGGAGGGCAAGAATTAAATATGCATGTAATCCACAAGTAGGTGCCATTCTCCCCCCCTCCTCTTTCTTTTTGTGAAATGGCTGTTCCCCATGTATGTGTCAACAAATACATAGGTAAACCTGCAGGCACCTATACATATTTTGTAAAAACTTGGGAAACTTTGAACACCCTAAGCTGGATATCCTTTTCTAGCCTAAACATCCTTTATGACCAGAGTTTATGCCTCTTGACATAGGTAGGCTTAAAGGTATTTCTGGGACAGGGTTTAAAGTTATAGATAACTGGTGAAATTCAGCCATAATTTATACACTTAGGGCCCCTTTTACGAAGCTGTGGCAAAAGGGGGCCTGCGCTGGCATCAGCACAGGATTTCGATGTGTGCCGAGGCCCCTTTTTACCGCAGTGGGTAAAAGGCAGGTCATTGTTATTTTCAGGAGATGGCTGTGCGGTTAGTGAAGCACATTTTATGTATTTATTTATTGGGATTTATTTGACAGCATAACAATAGTAAAATGACCAAATATACACATAAATACAATAAGAGACCCTTTTACTGAAAGGCAGTAGGCTACCGCCACATTGGCATGTGGGAAATCGGGCAGGAAGGAGAGATGTTGGACTTGGGGAGGGGAGGCAGGTGGGAGGGTGAGAGAGAGAGGGTGGGTTATAAGCGTGCAGCGAGGGATAAGAAGGAGAGATGCTAGAAATGGTGGACCCATGTCAGAGAGACCATAGAAGGGTTGCCAAAGAGATGAGTGTGAGGAGGATAGTGCATACAGAATAGGAGGATGAGAAATGTGAGAGCTAGGAGATGAGAGTAGAGGAAAAGTGAAAAGGAATAGAGCAACAGGGTAAATTTTGAGTGGACAGAGGCAGAAAAGAGAAAAACAGAGTAGAAAGATTTAAAAGAAAGATCAATATGTCAGTGACAGATGTAGTGAGGGAATGTAATAAGACAAGAGGAGAAAGGAGAAATAAATGGACAGCAGTTGCTGGAAACAGAATTAGCAGAAGACAGGAAAGCAGGAAAGAGAAACTGGGACCAATGTGAAGGAAAAATAAAATGCCCAGACACACAAAGGTAGAAAAAAGTGTTTTATTTTAAATTTATTAACTGGGATATGTTAGCTTTGGGAAATGTGTATTGCAGATGTTTATATATTATGCTCAGTACAAAAGGAAATGCATTTGTTTTTGTTTTTCCAGTGTGGCAGCATATGCTCAGCTTAAATTCTTGGGGTTCCCAGTTCAATATTTCTCATCATATTTCTATCTGTAATTTGGGATCCCTTGTTGGTATTTGGTGAGGGTTTGTGTGTTTTGCGTGTAGCTGAGGTATGATATTTGTTTGCATATAGTTTCTGTGTTGAGATCTGTAGCAGACCCACTTTTACTTTTGTACTTACAGTGGTGGAAATAAGTATTTGATCCCTTGCTGATTTTGTAAGTTTGCCCACTGACAAAGACATGAGCAGCCCATAATTGAAGGGTAGGTTATTAGTAACAGTGAGAGATAGCACATCACAAATTAAATCCGGAAAATCACATTGTGGAAAGTATATGAATTTATTTGCATTCTGCAGAGGGAAATAAGTATTTAATCCCTCTGGCAAACAAGACCTAATACTTGGTGGCAAAACCCTTGTTGGCAAGCACAGCGGTCAGACGTCTTCTGTAGTTGATGATGAGGTTTGCACACATGTCAGGAGGAATTTTGGTCCACTCCTCTTTGCAGATCATCTCTAAATCATTAAGAGTTCTGGGCTGTCGCTTGGCAACTCGCAGCTTCAGCTCCCTCCATAAGTTTTCAATGGGATTAAGGTCTGGTGACTGGCTAGGCCACTCCATGACCCTAATGTGCTTCTTCCTGAGCCACTCCTTTGTTGCCTTGGCTGTATGTTTTGGGTCATTGTCGTGCTGGAAGACCCAGCCACGACCCATTTTTAAGGCCCTGGCGGAGGGAAGGAGGTTGTCACTCAGAATTGTACGGTACATGGCCCCATCCATTCTCCCATTGATGCGGTGAAGTAGTCCTGTGCCCTTAGCAGAGAAACACCCCCAAAACATAACATTTCCACCTCCATGCTTGACAGTGGGGACGGTGTTCTTTGGGTCATAGGCAGCATTTCTCTTCCTCCAAACACGGCGAGTTGAGTTCATGCCAAAGAGCTCAATTTTTGTCTCATCTGACCACAGCACCTTCTCCCAATCACTCTCGGCATCATCCAGGTGTTCACTGGCAAACTTCAGACGGGCCGTCACATGTGCCTTCCGGAGCAGGGGGACCTTGCGGGCACTGCAGGATTGCAATCCGTTATGTCGTAATGTGTTACCAATGGTTTTCGTGGTGACAGTGGTCCCAGCTGCCTTGAGATCATTGACAAGTTCCCCCCTTGTAGTTGTAGGCTGATTTCTAACCTTCCTCATGATCAAGGATACCCCACGAGGTGAGATTTTGGTGGAGCCCCAGATCTTTGTCGATTGACAGTCATTTTGTACTTCTTCCATTTTCTTACTATGGCACCAACAGTTGTCTCCTTCTCGCCCAGTGTCTTACTGATGGTTTTGTAGCCCATTCCAGCCTTGTGCAGGTGTATGATCTTGTCCCTGACATCCTTAGACAGCTCCTTGCTCTTGGCCATTTTGTAGAGGTTAGAGTCTGACTGATTCACTGAGTCTGTGGACAGGTGTCTTTCATACAGGTGACCATTGCCGACAGCTGTCTGTCATGCAGGTAACGAGTTGATTTGGAGCATCTACCTGGTCTGTAGGGGCCAGATCTCTTACTGGTTGGTGGGGGATCAAATACTTATTTCCCTCTGCAGAATGCAAATAAATTCATATACTTTCCACAATGTGATTTTCCGGATTTAATTTGTGATGTGCTATCTCTCACTGTTACCAATAACCTACCCTTCAATTATGGGCTGCTCATGTCTTTGTCAGTGGGCAAACTTACAAAATCAGCAAGGGATCAAATACTTATTTCCACCACTGTATATAGATAGTTTGGTGTTTTAAGATTTAGAGTAATATTAGGCTACTCCTCAGGGAATTATGTGCCACTGTAGAATGCAGATTTTCTGCAGAATTCTGTAATTGCCTTTCAGAATTCTGCACTGGGGACAAAAGAAAACAAAACATTTGTCAGGTTTCTGATCCCCCTACCTTTGCTGCACACATCCATAGATTGCTTGTACAAATCCCCTCCCCCCTCCTGGCTTACCCTGTCCTCCCAGATCATATTGTTAGGAGAATTGTATTAATTATTGTTGTTATTGTGGATTGTTTTATGATTAATGACTATGTATATGGATTTTTTGTTAATCGCCTTGGATAAAGGCAGTATATAAATGTAGTAAATAACTAAATGAATGTCATATAGGGAAGAAACAAGCTGCTGTGCATCTGACCACGTCCGTCTCCTCTACTGGCCTGGGCTGAACTGCTGTACAGGTCCTGTATGGTTAAAATAAGCACTGGGCCCAGGAGGAAGTGGCCTGATGTGCAGCTGCTTGTTTCTTCCTTATACCATGTTATCCAGGAGAAAAACACAGTAATGTGGAGAAAAGGAAAGAGAGAATACAGAGCCGTAGGGGTTGGAGAAGAAGGGGAGAGAAAGAACTAAGGGGCAGAGAAAGCTATGGGAAAGGAAGGGGTTCAAGCTAAAACAGGATGGGGAGGGTGGAATCTGCAGAGCGATATTACTGGTGAAAAAAGAAGCTGGGGGAGTGGTAGGCCTTATAATTGTGGAAATTCTGCATTAAGGAATTACAAATAAAGTTGCAGATTTTTTAAATATTGTGCACAGAATTTCCAACATTTTTGTGCAGAATTTTTCATTTTGCACCATATTTCCCTAGGAGTAATAGGTAGGATACTTGCTGTTTGAATCACTGCATTAGTTATATAACATGTTTGCTAAACGTATGTTCAGTGGATTTTCTTTGGGTTTTGCATTTCACAATGTACCTGGTACAGAGATTACAGAGATTTATGTTGCTAATTCTCCAATGGCATAGAAATCAGAATAATTGTATAACTTCCATGGAGAAATATCCTAATTCTGATCTCTAGTTGTTAGGGGAAAGATTGAACTTTTATGTATTCAGAAAATGGTTACATTTAACTCATAAGAATTGCTTTATTGTGTCGGACCCTGAGGGTCATATATGCAGAGTGTCACATATATGAGCAGTGTCCACCTGGTATGTCCTAACTGAAAAGAGGTTGAGAATCATTGCAGTAGAGTCTCTGCAGTATTTAGAAAGCAAACCATGCAGATCTTTACAAATTTACACCCCAGATGCATCAGCAGAAAATCTCACTTATTTTTTTTGTTACATTTGTACCCCGCGCTTTCCCACTCATGGCAGGCTCAATGCAGCTTACATAGGGTAATGGAGGGTTAAGTGACTTGCCCAGAGTCACAAGGAGCTGTCTGTGCCTGAAGTGGGAATCAAACTCAGTTCCTCAGGACCAAAGTCCACCACCCTAACCACTAGGCTACTCCTCCACTCTGCCTTCAATAGTCATTGTGGTGGTGAACGTCACTCTTTGGGATGGGTCTCCCTTTGATGTTGTGTTGCACTAGACTCTGGTGATTCCACCAAAACTTGTGCCAGCTGCTCCTTTCTACTACCTGCTTGATCTGGTGCCACTAAATCAGAGTGAGGATCTTCTTTCTTCAGTCTAGCTGCTTTGGCTGTCGGCACCACATAGCTGCTAAAATCAGAGAAAATCTACGTTCTTTTTCATGTGTAGTACAAGAAGTGTTTGTTCTCTACTTTCATTAAGCTTGAGCTAAGAAAGAAGCTCCCTTCTTTGCAATGGATTTAGTGGTGCTCGGCAGATAGGAGAAGGGGGCTGATGAGACCAGTCTGATAATGGGGCTGCTGGCTAACATGGGGGCAGGTGGGAAATATCTGGTAATGGAGGGAATTTGTATTGCTATCACTGATTTGTTACCAGAGTTTTGTTTGAGTTATAAAGAGGGGCATAATCGAACGGGGCGCCCAAGTTTTCCTGAGGGCTCCACCCTGGAGGAATGAATGAGACATTTTTTTGTGCATGTGGTTTGACTCCATTAGGCTGCTCCACTTTGGTTTTATGTGTGTATAATATATAAGTATATATGGTTTATGTATTTTCATGATCTTGTATTAAACTTAATTGCTTGGCTCCTGTCAGTTTGTAATTTTCTATAACTCCCAACCACCTTACTCCCTGATTGCTGCTCTGAAGCAGAAGTTTGGGGGATGGGGTGGGGGGCAAGATGCCAGGGGCACCATCTTATCCCTCAGCTCAGGCAGTAGATTGCCTTGGGCTGCCCTGGGCTCAGCAGACAAGATAAGGGAACAATGGTGAGATGTGTACCTGGGAGCATTTATATGAAGTCCACAGCAGTGCCCCCCTAGGGTGCCCCACTGCTCTCCTGGGATGTCTGGGAGACCAATCTACTAAAAAAATGCTGGCCCCTCCTACATCCCAATGATTTTATTTCCTCGTTTTTTTAAATTTTGTATTTAATTTTTTTTCAAAAATGTCCTGGAAAAGATAAATGCACAGAAAACATAAACTTGTTACAAACAGTATTAAAAAATAAAAAAAGATAGATGTTTTGCATTTTCAAAAATGGTCAAGTTTTCTATTCAAATTTGGGACTTATAGCGCAAAACGTCCAAAGTCTGACTTGGACGTCATATTGAAAATGCCCCTCCACCTGTGCTTTATTAAATCACGAGTAATGTGCAACTAGCAAAAACAAACTAGTAGGTTTGCTATGACATTAGCTGGTGACAGATTTAGGACAGATTTACAAAAGCAGAAAAAAAATCACCCTTTATAGAACAGCAAATAGCACTGATTTCTGTACCAAAATTTGAGTGCCAGGACCTATGCCTGCTGAAAATAGCTGTAATTCTTGGCACCCAATTTGGGCACATATCTGTGGTATTCTATAACACTGCATGCAAATTTTTGAATTCCCCTGATCTGTCCTTGCCCCTCCCATAACCACACCTCCTTTTGGGTTATGCACTCTGGAATTTGGGCACCCAATTTTATAGAATAGCGCATAGCATGATGTGTGCAAATCCAAATTGGTGCCCATTATCTAATATAATAAAAGGCACCCTCAACGTTCTGAGGACAACGTTCTGAAGTCACTCAGACTCCCAGAATGGTTCGTAAGTTCGTGGTGGTGAAGCCACTGAACGACTTGCTGCCCCGCCCTCGCGTCAAACGTCATGATGACGTCGAGGGCGGAAAACCAACAGAAAAATGAAAGCAGGGACCGCATCAAGGAAGGGGGAGGAGTAGGGAAACACGCTCCGCGTGTTTCCCTACTCCTCCCCCTGCCAAGGAAACGCTGGCTACCAACCGCGCCGCGCGCTCCTCAGGTAGCCCCGCCCCGACCGTCCGAGCACCACTTTCCCTCCCTCCCAAGTTCAGCAACGCGCGACGGCGACGTGGTGGGGGCGCTCCGCCCCAGATGTCAGCAGGTGGGGGGGTGCTCCGAGTCCTCTCCCAGCAACGCGCGACGGCGACGTGGTGGAGGCGCTCCGCCCCAGATGTCAGCGGGTGGGGGGTGCTGCGAGTCCGCTCCCGGCGCTGTCCTGCCTTTAAAACCCAATTTCAAGCGCTGGAGTAACAGGCAGCAGCGCCTCGCGTCTGCCCTTCTACTAAAAATCTCTTCGACGACGTCATTGGGCCTTCCCACATTGAGTCCCGCCCTCCTCTCAGGTAACTTCCAATTACCGCGAGGGCGGGTGGGACTCAATGTGGGAAGGCCCAATGACGTCGTGGAAGAGATTTTTAGTAGAAGGGCAGACGCGAGGCGCTGCTGCCTGTTACTCCAGTGCTTCAAATTGTTTTTTTTTTTAAGGCAGTGAGGGTGGTGGGCCTGGGCGGCAGGAGAATGGAGCTGGTAGGTGGGGAGGGACTCAGATGGGAGAAGGGTGTGGGGCTCTCAGGTGGGGGGGAGGGGGTTCTCAAATGGGAAGGAGACTGAGGTGGGAGGGGTTCATGGATGGGAGAAGCAGAAGGGGTTGGGGAGGGGGTTCTTGGATAGTTGAAGGGGACGGGTGGGGAGGGGACTGGGGTTCTTGGATGGGAGAGACTGGGGAGGGGGTTCTCGGATGGGAGAAGGGGACGGATGGGGAGAGGACTGGGATTCTTGAATGGGAGAAGGGGACTGAGGTGGGGAGGGGGTTCTTGGATACTTGAAGAGGACGAGTGGGGAGGGGACTGGGGTTTTTGGATGGGAGAGACTGGGGAGGGGGTTCTTGAATGGGAGAAGGAGACTGAGGTGGGGAGGGGGTTCAAGGATGGGGGAGGGGGTTCTTGGATGCTTGAAGGGGACGGGTGGGAAGGGCACTGGGGTTTTTGGATGGGAGAGACTGGAGAGGGGGTTCTCGGATTGGAGAAGGGGACGGGTGGGGAGGGGACTGGGGTTTTTGGATGGGAGAGACTGGGGAGGGGGTTCTTGAATGAGAGAAGGGGACTGAGGTGGGGAGGGGGTTCAAGGATGGGAGCGCTTCATGAAACCCCATACACACACACTCACTCTCTCATCTGGCAGTGCTTCCTGTACCCCCTGCCCCCCCCCCCCCCACACACACACACACACTCCCTCACTCTGTCATCTGCCATTGCTTCCTGAACCCCCCCCCCCCCCCCCCCACACACACACACATACTCACTTACTTTCATCTGGCAGCGCATCCAGAATCCCCCACACCCCTCTTCTTCCAAGCTGAACCCCTCCAACACATCCCCCCCACCCCACACACACACTCTCTCTCTCTCTTCCTCTCCTCCAGCACACCAATTGCTTAGGTGCAGTGGCAGCAATCTCAGACACCAGAGAAAGAGGGGGGCCTGACACCATAGAGAGAGAGGGAGGGAGGGAGGTATCTCTGTCACACACACATACACTCTCTCTCTCACAATGTGTTTCTGTCTCTCACTCTCATACACTCTATGTCTCACATTGTATCACATTCACTCTCTTTGTGTCACACAGTCACTTACATACTCGCTTGGTCTCATACACTCAGTCTCACAGACAATCTGTGCCTCACACATACTGTCATTCACGCACACACTGTATCTGTGTGAAACACACTCTCTCTCTCTCTCTATCACACTGTGTCTCCCATACGCAATTGCACACACTCTCATTCTCACACACACACTCTCTCACAGACACGCTCACACCCAGACTCACTCTCTCTCTCACACACACACACACACACACACACACTCACACTTTCACTCTCTCTATCACACACAGTCACTCTCACATACACTCTCCAAAACATACACATTATGAGGAAAACCTTGCTAGCGCCCGTTTCATATGTGTCAGAAACGGGCCTTTTTTACTAGTTATCAATAATTCTTAGAGCCCAATTATTGCTCTTAATTGGCTCATTACCCAATTTAGTTGCACACACATCTCAGGATTCCACCCAAAGTTCGATGCACAAATTTGGACACCTGTTATAGAATCTGGGGTGTATATCACTGTGTCACACAGGGCCACAAGCTTCTGTTTCCGGTCTGCATCACTCATAAGAATATAAGAATATAAGCATCACCTTATTGGGAAAAAGTGAAGATCCATCAAGCCCAGTATCCTGTTTCCAACAGTGGCCAATCCAGGTCACAAGAACCTGGCAAAACCCCGAAACAGATTTTATGCTGTTTATCCCAGTTATAAGCAGTGGATTTTCCCATCTTAATAATGGCTTAGGGACTTGTAGGAACTTGTCCAAACCTTTATAAAATCCTGCTAATCATATTGCTTTTAACCACATCCTCTGGCAACGAATTCCACAGTATAATTACATGTTAAATGAAGAAAGCAAGTATTTTTTCCATGATCTTTGGCTCTAAGTACTCAGCCTATATGCAGTGTACTGGAAAGAACCTGCAGTTCAGGACAATAAAAAGACCGAGTTGATTTTCAATGGCCTTTTTACTAAGCTGTGGTGGGCACTAGTGTGTGCCTACTGTGTGCCAAAAAGCACTGCTGCGGGACACTCTGAGGTTTCCTGTGGCATTGTGTTGATCAGCGCATCCTAAAAAATAGTTTTTATTTTTTTGCATGAAAGGCATGTCTACGGGTAGAGAGTAGGCATGCCCTGTGCTAATCTGATAGCTTGGGTACATTGCCGTGCATGCAGGTTATTTGTTGCCAGAGAATGTGGTAAAAGCAGTTAGCTTAGCGGGATTTAAAAAAGGGTTGGATATCTTCCTAAAAGAAAAGTCAATAAGCCATTATTAAGATGGAATTGGGAAAAATCCACTGCTTATTTCTAGGATTAGCAGCATAACATGGTTGTATTGTTTTGGAATCTTTCCAGGTACTTGTAACCTGGATTGACCACAGTTGGAAACAGGATGCTGGGCTTGATGGACCTTTGGTCTGTCCCAGTATGGCAACACTTATATGTTTATATGTGCCCTTAATGCTTAGTAAATAAGTGACGGTAAGGACTTCCACGGTAATGACCACACGCTAAGTGGGAAATTAATGTGTGTCCATTACAGGAGAATATACAAATTTGGCTATTTTACCGCCAAGGTAAAAATGGCTACAGCGCATGGTAGGCCCACACGCTACAAACAGCACCGGCCATGTTTGCACGTGGCTTGGTAAACGGGCCCCTAAAACATTTAGGGCTCCTTTTACAAAGCCGCACTAGTAATTCCAGTGCAGCAAATGCGCTGAATTGGCTTTGTCACATTTGCTGCTCCCGAATTGCTAGCATGGCTTTGTAAAAGGAGCCCTTAATCAATAAATGGTAAATATTGTACTTTTTAATGTGTATTTGAAATATCTATTGTATAGAGGGTGCTTGGATTATTTTATATTATTTTTAAAATAATTATTAATAGCTTACTGTTTCAGTCTTTAGAAAACTATTAGAGAAAAACCATCAAAAAGCTGTTAAAGCCTGTTGGATTCTTTATAATATGAAATACAATATTTTATTTTACAGATTTCTTTCTCCTCAGTATGAAAGTAAATGATTTTGTTTCATTTTAAAGAATTTATAATGTAATTTGTAAGATCATTTGTAAGATCATTTGCAAAATAACATTAAGCTACAGCAAGTAGTGTCATATGTAGGATAGTTTTGAATTAAAAATGCACTTTCTTAGACTAAGGTTCATCAAGCTATTTGATATTTATTTATCAGATTAATGATATGTCAAAATCATAATTCCAATACTAATGTATGGCTCTTTGGCAATTGGATAAAGGAATGTCTCTGTAGGCACAGGCAGTATTGATTTTTTCCCATTTGTTTTTAACTCCATAGATACTTCTACCAGTTTGTTGCTATTGCAACTGAACCAAATATTATAGCTGTATTTCTGACTACCATTAATTATGCTATAGCTCAGGTAACATATTTCCTTAAAATGTAAGTGTCAATGCCTTCTGGACACTGATTTAATATTTTGGATTGCAGTATACATTGAATATATCTGCTATCAAATTTCTGATTCATGAAAACAGAGATCATAGGTCTTCACAACTTCAGCTACTCATTTAGCTAAATACTGTCATAGATAGGTTTGATTACAAACATGACATCCACTCAACTAAATGAAAACATCCTTCCCAATACATATTCAAATGAGACTAGATGATATCATCCTAGCCTCATATTCTGCACTGCTTTACCTATATTTACACCAGTTATAGGGTTGGTCAGGGCAGGATTAAGGCATAGGCAAACTAAGCACTTGCCTAGGGAGTGAATTTCTAGGACGTACAATTCAATGACACCCACAATAGAGGCATTTGCTGGTACAAAGAAGAGTGCGGGGGTTTACAGGTGAGGGGGAGAGGCACCAGAGTCAGCACTGCTCATAGAGATCTGTCTATTCTCTCCACCCTCTGAGCATTTTCCTCCAGTTGGCCAGAAGAGTCAGCAAACAATGAGAGTCTTTTCCAAAAGCCTGTTAGTGTTTTTAGTGTGCACTAAACACTAAAGACACCCATAGAAATATGGGCATCTCTAGCTTTTAGTGTACCCTTATTTTTAGTGCATGCTAAAAATGCTTGCACACCTTTGTAAAAGGACCCCAATGCTTCATCTTCTGCAGTCAGAATCACATAGGGCTCCAGTCATACGTTGAACATTGTGGTTTGTAAAATGGATGCAGCCAGCTCATGCATGTCCTTGTGTCAGGTTTTTAGAACAGGCTATTTGTTAGTAGATCACTTTTGGGAAGTATGAGGGTCTTCTACAAAGGTGCATTAGTGTTTTTAGTGCACACTAATGATTAGCATGTGCTAAACACTAGAGACACCCATAGGCATATATGGGTTTCTCTAGCATTTAGCACACATTTATTTTTAGTGTGAGCTAAAAATGCTAGCATGTGTTTATAAAGGATCCGTATATAAGGAATGCACTTACATATGTTGGGGATTCCCATCATTAATACCCATTGTTGAAAGTGAGATACTCTAATTAGAAAAAGCCAGAAAACAGAGACATGGAAGTCTGTGTGGCAGCAGAAGAGCACTTAAAGTATGTATAGAGCCATAGCCTAATGCAATTGCCTGATGAAATCCAAAGGCAAGTCCCACATTTTCCCACCTTGCATAGAATGTAAAGCATATCTATCTTATGTGGACCCTGGCTGAATAATGGCCAGGACCTGCATAAGTTCCGGAACCCACACATGACCTGGCCCTGAATATACGGGGCTAATTTAGCCATCCCAAGGTCAGCATTTTAAAAAATGTTGACCATTGCTGGATGAATATTTACCCCACTGTTCATATTATTCAGCATCGTGTTATAAAATTCTCTTCTAAAGAAGTAATTCTGCAACTGGGCACCTCCCAGAGAAAGCGAAGGACCAACGGGTCATAGGTCAGTGGGTCAAATGAGTCACAAAGATAGGTCAGGTCATGGATTTCTATATCCAAAATATGACCCATTTTTTAAGTAACAAAAAAGAATAAAAGGTGAAAAAAACTGCAAATCTCCCAAAGAGATTAAAAAGACATCAAAGGGGAAGTAAGAACAAGAGGCAAAACAAAGTCTACTATAAAAACTAAGGGGTCCTTTTACTAAGGTGCACTGAAAAATGGCCTGCTGTAGTGTAGGCGCTGGTTTTGGGCATGCGCAGAATAATTTTTCAGCACACCTTTACAAAATGCCTTTTTAAAATTTTTGCGAAAATGGACGTGCGGCAAAATGAAAATTGCCACGCGTCTATTTCAGGTCTGAGACCTTACCGCCAGCCACTGACCTAGTGATAAAGTCTCATGTGGTAACTGGGTGGTAGTGACAAATGCCATTTGGCGTGCATCCGATATGCACGGCAGAAAATAAAAATTATTTTTTGTCCGCGTGTATCGGATGCACACCAAAAATCAAATTGCCACAAGAGCCACACAGTAGCTGTGCGGCAACTCCATTTTGGGGCGCGTTGGGCACACGTAGACACTTATGCGGCTTAGTAAAAGGACCCAAAAGCTCGGAGGTATCAGATAAACATGCAGTGGGATATTAGATTTCTTATAGCCTCAGCTATTTCAGATCCAAGCTCCTTTAATTGGTATCAATCACTTGCCTCCAAAGCATAGGGGACCTGTTTGCATTTTTTTTATTTTACTCAAAACATCTTCAACAATAATCATAAATGATCTGATAACAACTACTTATCTCACACCAAACCAAGTGGTTACAGTGCTGTGAAATTCTTGAAAAGCTCCTAAATTTCACAGCACTGTAAAAACTTGGTGTGGTTTGAGATAGTAGTCGCTATCAGATCATTTATAATTATCATTGGAGAAGTTTTGAATAAAATCTTAGGAAGAAACTATTTCACGGAAAGGGTGGTGGATGTGTGGAATAGCCTCACTGTGGAGGTCGTGGAGACGAGGACCTTACCAATTTAAGAAAGTGTGGAATAGACACATGGGATCCCTTAGGAAAAGGAGGAGTTAGTGATTACTGAGGAAAGGCAGACTGGATGGGCCATTTGGCCCTTATCTGCCATCATGATTCTATGTTTCTAAAATAAAAAAAAATTGAAACAGGTCTCCTAAGCTTTGGAGGCAAGTGATTGATAAAAACTAAGGGAGCTTGGATCTGAAATAGCTGGGGCAATAAGAGATCCGATAAACCACTACATATTTATCTGATGCCTCCTAGCTTTCGGTGTCCTTTCTTTGAGGTTGCTTAGTCTTTATAGTTGACTTTGTTTTGCCACTTGTTGTTACTTCCGCTTTAATGTCTTGTTTAAAGTAACAACATACCTATTCAAGCTCAAATTCAAATAGTGTCTCACAGTTTTCTATTACAGTAGTTATTTTGAGGGGGAATGTGTGGAAATTGTGCTCCCAAATTTAGCAAGTTGGCAGAGTGCTTTGGAATGACATTTATTTATTTATTGGGATGTTGTCATTGGTTATGTTCAGTGTATTGTGTATAGGTCATGGATAAAAGGTCACTGGTTAAACGGACCACAATGGGTCAGCTTGCATGACCCACTGCTTGCTCTGATACCTACATTTAGGTGCTCCAAGGAAACATAGTAAGAGCCTATTCTATAATTGTCCTTGGGTGCCCAGTTCAGTTATAGAATAGAAGCATAACCGGACATCAGTGCATCTAACATAGATCTGGCATACCTGCAGGTGCCTAAATGTGGCAGGGATACGTATAGCTAACAGTATTTTGTAAGTTATACCTGTAACTGGGAGCCCCAACCATACACCCCCTTGCATTTATGTACTATATAAATTATATGCACTGTTATAAAACAGAACTTAAGCATCCTGCTGGTACACTTATGGGTATGTGTACACTTATGCGCATAAGTATTAGTATCAAACACATTTACATGCTCAAGGGGCATGTGAAAGCAGACTCCTAATTTATACAATTGCTCTTCATATGTGTGAAAAATATGAAGAAACTAAATGAAATTTATTGTCAGTTTAAAAAAAATACATACCTCATACACGTAGGGGGGTTGACTTTTTGATGCCTACTTGACAACTGAGATCTAATCATAGCAGTGCTACAAGAATTAAATATTTACTTCAAAGGCATTCAAAGTACTATCAAAGGACACTAACTACTAAACTGAAGAGATTAAAAAAATATAGCATTTTCCTATGGATTCAGGGCAAGAAGAATCATTAAGTTAGATAAGGCAAAACAATGATTGGTATAAGAGATAAAACACTAACAGAGATAACACTGGTTTAAAAAATAATATCAGTTAATACATTTGATAATAAACATTAATGAAAGTTATTGAAAGTTCTTCTTGAAATTATTTTGAAAGGTGAAACAAGTACAGCATTATTTACAAGTATGAGACACAATACATCCTGCTGATATTTAAACATGCAAATTTTCCTAAACAAACAATTATAACAGGGTTTCTAGAAGTCTCTTTCACAACATATATAAGGAAGGCTGACCCCTAGGGATAATACCATGAGACTACATCTGGAGTCCATGGCAACCATTTTTCATTGGGAGCCACCAGGGGCAGGATCTAGTGGGCTTTGTTCCTGCCTGAACTACCCACTAGGCCACCAGGGATGTTAAGGTAGGCCTTGGGGCTTGCTGAGACATGAGGCGGGGCTTCTTTTGTTGGAAGAGGGAGGGATGTGACAAATTAAAGAGTAATAAATCACCTGGGCCGGATGATATATACCCCAGGGTACTGAAAGAACTCAAAAATGAAATTGCAGATCTGCTGTTAGTGATCTGTAACCTGTCATTAAAATCTTCCATGGTACCTAAAGATTGAAGGGTGACCAATGTAACACCTATTTTTAAAAAGGGATCCAGGGGTGATCTGGGAAATTACAACCGGAAAGCCTGACATTAGTAATGGGCAAAACAGTGGAAACTATTATAAAGAATACAATTTCTGAACACATAGACAAACATGAGACAGAATCAACATGGATTCAGCCAAGGGAAGTCTTGCCTCATCAATTTGCTTCACTTCTTTGAATGCGTGAACAAACATGTGGATAAAGGTGAAACAGTTGATGTGGTGTATCTAGATTTTCAGAAAGCATTTGACAAGGTCCATCATCAGAGACTCCTGACAAAATTAGAAGGCAATGTTCTGTTATGGATTAGGAATTGGTTGATAGATAGAAAACAGAAAGTTGGGTTAAATGGTCAATTCTCTCTGAGGAGGGTGAATAGTGGAGTATTGCAGGGATCTGTAATGGAAATGGGAATGACAAGGTGATTAAATTTGCAGATGACACAAAACTATTCAAAGTTGTTAAAACTCATGCAGATTGTGAAAACGTGCAGGAAGACTTTAGGAAGTTAGAAGACTGGGCATTCAAATGGCAGATGAGATTTAATATAGACAAAAGTGCAAAGTGATGCACTTTGGGAAGTGCAGTCAGAAAAGCAAGCAAAATGCTAGGAATTATTAGGAAAGGGATATAAAATAAGTCAAAGAATATTATAATGTATCCGTATCACTCCATGGTGTGACCAAATCTTAAGTATTGTGTGTAATTCTGATTGCCGTCTCTTAAAAAAGATATAGCAGAATTAGAAGGGGGACCAACATGATTAAGGGGATGGAACTCCTTTCATATGAGGAAAGGCTTAAAAGTTTAGGACTCTTCAGCTTGGAAAAGAGACAGGTGAGAGTGGATATGATATAGGTCTACAAAATACTGAATGGTGTAGAACAGGTAAACAAATCAATTTCTTGCTCTTTCAAAAAGTACAAAGACTAGAGTACATTCAAGGAAGTTACATGGAACTACTTTTAAAATGAACAGGAGGAAATAAGTTTCCATTCAACAAATAGTTAAGCTCTAGAATTTATTCTCAAAGGATATGGTATCAGTAGTCCATAGTCTGCTATTGAGATAGACATGGGGAAAGCCACTGTTTGTCCCTGGGATCAGTAGTATGAATCTTGCTACTATCTGGGATTCTGTCAGGTAATTGTGACCTAAATTGGCCTCTGTTAGAAGCAGGATACTGTGCTAGTTGGACCATTGGTCTGACCCAGTATGGCTATTCTTACGTTCTCATGGACCAGGAGATGCCTTTTACGTTAAGTGTCATAAAACAAGTATGTGCCCTGTTGGAAAAGAAGATGCTTTGGAACTCATTATACCACCCCCCCTGATCAATAGCCTGGTCAAGCACTTTAACATAACCCTCAAACAGATGTTAAATATGTTTGTCACTGAGGTTGGGAAGAATTGGGACACCCTACTTTCCTATTGCCCCAGAGCTCAACAGGGTTTTCTTTTCCATTCCAACTACTCTGTGGAAGAAGACCCAGAGGAATCCTGGATGTTATCAGGGAAACCTGTTAGAAAGAATCCATTCCAGGACAAAATCTGGTTGGCTATATCTTACAGATATAGGAATGGCTGAAAAATGTAGGGGGCATTGCACAATTCTGCTTAAAAAAGGCCCAAGAGGGGCAGACCCAAGTGTACAACTGTCTGCAGTGCAGAAGATGTTCTAAAACAGAGACATAGTTCTAGTCCTCCAACCCAGAGACATAGCTAGGTGGGTCGGCAGGGAAGTGGCTGCTTCCCCAAATGGACTTCCGATGGTGCCAGCGCCTATTTTTCATGCAATTTGTCGCATTTAAAATATGCACCAGCACCGTCGGCAGTCCGCTCTCTGCTCCCCCCGTGCCCTCAACCTGGCTATGCTTCTGCTCCTACCTTCATTAGAAAGTAAGTTACTTTGTGGGCGGAAGGAGTCCTACAAAGTTATTGAAAAAGTAATACCTGTAAATTTCAAAATTGTTGAGCTTTATAAACAAAAGAAGGCTAAAATCTTCCATGTGAACCTACTGAAGAAATGGATTCCTATGGCCTCTGCTGTGGTCAAAGGAGATGAATTTGGACCTCAACAGTCTAAATCATTTCACGTTTCAGCTCTCAGTAGCCCAGAAAGCAAAGTTAGAGCAAGCGGTTCACTAGAATATGGATGTATTCTCAAATATCTCAAACAGAATGCATCTCACATGCAATGACATCATCATGGAACCTGCAGTATAAGTCCAAAAATAAATTTACCAAATTCTGGAGGCCCAGCAACAGTCTGTGGCTAAAGATATAAGATTCCCCCTGAAACAGCAGACCTCTTCCAATCCCCCTCCGCTAAGAAAAGACCCCCATTCGATGTCCCTCCCCCCACAACAACATTCTCCTTTAACTCTGCAGCCCACCATCACCATAGGCCCTCCTCTGACCTACCTTTTGTAAAGGGTGATAAAAAAAAAGATTTTTTTTAAACGTTGTGGAGTGGTCAGCTGGGCTCAGTGGAGTGCAGTGGCAACCCATTTCTTTTTAGACCTATTATCAGGGTCCAAGGGGGTCTGGAAGCGATCCAAGGGTGGCAGGGTGGTCCCAATCCTGTTCGGGCTGTTTTTGGCCCAGTCCCTGGTTGCTAGTGGCAGTGATGGGCTCTGAAAGGGTTCAGGACAGGAGCCAGCAAAAATCGCGACCAGCCACAAAGGCTCACTGGCCGCGAACAAGGAGAGGCATTCAGCAGGAAAATGGCCAGCTTTGGGCCTAGCCTGCTAGGTGGAGTGCAACTGAGTATGTGCAAACTTTTTCACATGCTCAGTTCATTTCCAGAGCTCTGAGTAGGCCCAAAGTGAGGCCGGGGCTTCGCCTGCCCGGCTGGAGATCCATGAAAATCACAGTTTTTGGGTGATTTTGAAACGGAGCTGCGACAGGGTAACCGGACCAAATCAGAAGGTGGAGCCGGGTAAGGGGTCCATGGGGCCCAAAATATATTTATTTCAATTTTAAATTGTGATTTTCATAACCCGTTCGTTGGGGCTTCTGGGAAAATTCTTTTTTATGGTGGGGGTACTTTAGGTGTGTCCATAGCATGAGTCATGGAGGTCCTGACCCGAGAAAAATTAGTGCCTGTGGGGTGGGAATTCGCCTTATGGGGGGGCTAGTTAACTTTGGGTTCCGCAGCCGGGAATTTTAATGGCTATAATTGATAAATTGTAAATTTTTCATGTTTTAATGGGGAAATGTTGTAAATTATTTCAAGTGTTTGTACTGGAAAATGTTGGGTGGCATGAAAAATACGTACTTTTAAAATGTAAACCATGTTACCAGAGATGTGCATGACCTGGTTAGCAAAGGGGAAGTATTTTTCACTTTGTGTTATTGAATTATTAGTAAAAATGTATTTTGCCCATTATATCCTATGGGAAAAAATGGTTTCAAAATGGAGCCTAAATTGTGAAAAAAATCAGAGTTCCATATTCTAATGGGAACTGCAAGGTTCAGATACTGGGCACTGATTGGTCAGTGTGTTTGTGGGGGGGGAGGGGGGTCAGGTGATGCAGTCACATTACCATAGTTATGGCTTGGGGAAACTGAGTTCAGTTAGGAGTTAGCATTGGAGCAGGTAGGATGCTGCTTTGAGGGCAGGCGCCTAAAAGGCCTAAAGAGTTCCTTTAAAAAGGTTCTGAAAAAGGGTTTAAAAGGGTGGATAAGGAAATTTAATGTGTGGACTCCGCTAGTACATTTTGGGTTGCGTGGGTCCAGGTTAAGGGATAGCCCTGATTAATGGGTTGCAGGTCCTATGTAACTGAGAAAACTATTTTATTTTAAAACAGGTTTAAGTTATGGCTTTGTAATAAAGCCAGGGTTGAACAAAGGAACAGTTCTGGAATGGTAAATATAAAAATTGAAGAAATGTTTAAGTGCAGACTTTGTAATAAAGCCAGGTGTAGAGTAAAGGGACAGTTTCAGAAGGATACCTTGGAGATAGGTCTCAGAACCTATTCCCTTAAGGGAAAGATGCTGGTGCCGCTAAACTAGCAGCTGGGCTGAAGGGGGTTTTAACTGGCTGCAGCCTGGGATGTAGAACTGAGCCTTAGGAAGGGAGACCTAGAAGTACATAAGTATTGCCATACTGGGAAAGACCAAACGTCCATCAAGCCCACCATGCTGTTTCCAACAATGGCCAATCCAGGTCACAAATACCTGGCAAGATCCCAAAAAGCAAGAGTAAATAAATTGAAATATCTGTCCCCAAATGGTATAAATAGACAGGAAGCTATCAGAACTGAATAGTATTTTGAAGGGAAAACGGCCTCAAAGAGCTCATGGATAAAAGATTATCTGTAGAGCTGAATTGGATCAAATGGATCCTCTCTTCATCATTGGCACGTGAAAAAAACCTTCAACAATAGAGTCTAAACCACAACATTATATAGGTGGTGAAACATGCATTGCTGATACTACTGCAATATTACATTGACTCTGTCTCCTGTAGAATTTTTAAGCTTCCAGCTAAGCAAAAAGTTGAATGTGTTTCGATAGCTAAGCAATAAATTGAATGTACAATAAGCACTTATCTTTGTAACTTGTGCCGACAGGCTTGTCCTATGCCTGTGTCCACTGCACGAATCCGTGTTCAACAAGTGCACTATCTGTTGCTTCGGTAGCCACAAATGCCGTTGCACAGCACTTGTCTATGGTCGCTGTCTGACTGATCAGAGCAATACTTCAACCTCTAAGACCCTGATGCAGCAAAAACAAAACGCTGGCCACTGTTGGCTTGGGGTGTGATTATTTAAACTGCCGCACTTGATTTTAAGGATAAATTACATATTACTAACAATAGCTCCACAAGTTCATTTTTCAGTTCTATCAGTACTCTGGGATGAATACCATCCAGTCCAGGAGATTTGCTACTCTTCAATTTGTACAACTGCCCCATTACATCCTCCAGGTTTATAGAGAATTCATTCAGTTTCTCTGACTCGTCAGCTTCAAATACCATTTCTGGCACCGGTATCTCTCCCAAATCTTCCTCGGTGAAGACCGAAGCAAAGAATTCATTCAATCTCTTTGCTATGGTTTTGTCTTCCCTTATTGCCCCCTTAACCCCTCGGTCATCTATCGGTCCAACCGATTCTTTTGCCAGCTTCCTGCTTTTAATATACCTAAAAAAATTTTACTATGTATTTTTGCCTCCAACGCAACCTGTTTTTCTTTGCCATCCTTATCAGCGCTTTGCATTTGATTTGACATTCCTTATGCTGTTTCTTATTATTTTCAGTCGGTTCCTGCTTCCATTTTCTGAAGGATTTTCTTTTAGCTCTAATAGCTTCTTTCACCTCACTTTTTAACCATGCCAGCTGTCATTTGGTCTTCCGTCCTCCTTTTTTAATACGCGGAATATATTTGGCCTGGGCTTCCAGGATGGTGTTTTTAAACAGAATCCATGCCTGATGTAAATTTTTGACCCTCACAGCCGCTCCTCTAAGTTTTTTTTTCAACCGTTTTTCTCATTTTATCATAGTCTCCTTTTTAAAGTTAAACGCTAACGTATTTGATTTCCTATGTATACTTACTTCAAAGCTAATATCAAATCCGATCATATTATGATCACTGTTATCAAGTGGCCCCAGCACCATTACCTCCCGCACCAGATCATAAGTTCCACTTAGGACTAGGTCAAGAAATTTTCCTTCTCTCGTGGGCTCCTGTATCAGCTGCTCCATAAAGCAGTCCTTGATTTCATCAAGTAATTTTACCTCCCTAGCATGCCCTGATGTTACATTTACCCAGTCAATATCGGGGTAATTGAAATCACCCATTATTATTGTGTTGCCCAGTTTGTTTGCGTCCCTAATTTCTTTTAAGATTTCTGCGTCTGTCTGTTCATCCTGGCCAGGCGGATGGTAGTACGCTCCTATTACTATCCTTTTCCCCTTTATGCATGGAATTTCAATCCATAGTGATTCCAATATGTGTTTTGTTTCCTGCAGAATTTTCAATCTGATTCAAGGCTCTCCTTAATATACAATGCTACCCGTCCACCAATTTGATCCACCATATCACTACGATTTAATTTGTACCCCGGTATGACAATGTCCCACTGGTTATCTTCCTTCCACCAGGTCTCAGAGATGCCTATTATATTTAATTTTTCATTTAGTGCAATATATTCTAACTCTCCCATTTTATTTCTTAGGCAGGACGTCAGACGCACAGAAGCCCTGCAGAGTACAGCAAATATCAGCTGAGAGGAGCGCGTCTATGTGGGCCGCGCAGGCCGGAGTCAGAAGACAGCACTTCTACTGGCGGGGGTTTGGGTGGAAGGGGCCCGGCCCAGTGGTGGAGGCAAGTGGGACTGTGGCGCCGGGTCCACCTCAGGGGGGGCGACGACAACCTGGGGGGTGGCAGTGGGGGCGGGGCCGGGGGCCCGGGAGCGGCCTTGTCCCAGGCCCGGCCCAGTCTCTCTGCGGCCCTGGCCTGGAGTTAGCAGTGGAGGAGAAGGGGGACGACAAGAGTGATTTGTCCAGTGAGCGGAGTTCACGGGGAGGAATGTGTGGAGAGGTAAATGGGGGGCTGCAGAGTGGATGCATTTAAAGGTCAGTACGAGAAGTTTAAACTGAATGCGGAAGCCAGTGAAGTGACTTGAGGAGTGGGCTAGTGTGGGTATAATGATTCTGGAGGAAAATAAGTCGTGATTAGTGATTTCTAAGCTCTGGCAGCCTCCAATAACATCATAGACTGTTTGTGTCTGAGAAATTTGATAATGGATGGTCGAGGAAAATGCCCAGGCATAGGACTTGTGGGGATGCAATGAGTGCATACAATATCAAGAATCCAATTTAAGATTTAATAAACCACACAAAAAAGATTTTAAAAATGTAAAGATATCTTTACCTTCAATATTTGTGGTTGTTTCTGGCATCCTGTTATATAGATCCTTGATCTCATATTATAGTACATCTATTTTATTCAATTTACGCTGCATGGCGAGATGTTGCTCATCGTGTGCCGAGATGCATTCTTCAATGAGTTCCAGTACGGCATTATACTATAATTTAGTTTTCAATTTCTGAAGTCACAAAATTCTACAATATAAACTTGCATAACGATATAATATCTTCAGCTAATGTGTTTGATTTGTCTGGAGGCAGCGATGCCATAAAGGTCTTCTCTTGTGGGCTCTTGCTTTGAGCATTTTGGGATAGAATGCACCAAGAATGAACCATCAGATTTATTGGATCTGTGAGCCACGATGGTCTGATTGTAGGATTTATGAAAAGGGCTCTGAGAAAGTGAGATAAGGCTGCTAAACAAGGTGAAAATAAGAAAAGCTGGTGGAAGACCATGCACTATGCGTTCATACCAGAAGAAGTCACATGGAGGGGGATAATCGAACGGGGACGCCCATCTCCATGGCCACCCATCTCCGAGGACGGGGGCGCGAAGGGGCGGGACAGACCATATTATCAAAAAAGGTGGGCGGCCATCTTTTCTTTTGATAATACGGTTGGTGCCGGCCAAATTCTAGGAGTTGGGCGGATTTGAGATGGTCGGCATCGGTTTTCAGCGATAATGGAAACCGAAGCCGGCCATCTGAAAAAACGACCAAATCCAAGGCCTTTGGTCATGGGAGGGGTCAGGATTCGTAGTGCACTGGTCCCCTTCACATGCCACGACACCAACCGGGCACCCTAGGGGGCACTTTTAAAAATTAAAAAAAAACATTAAAATACCTCCCAGGTGCATAGCTCCCGTACCTTGGGTGTTGAGCCCCCCCCCCCAAATCCCACTCCCCACAACTCTACACCATTATTATAGCACTTATGGGTGAAGGGGGGCACCTAGATGTGGGTGCAGTGGGTTTTTTTGTGAGGGGGGGTTGGAGGGCTCCCATTTACCAGCGCAAGTAAAACAGGTAGGGGGGATGGGCCTGGGTCCACCTGCCTGAAGTGCACTGCACCCACTAAAAACTGCTCCAGGGACCTGCATACTGCTGTCATGGAGCTGGGTATGACATTTCAGGCTGGCATAAAGGCTGGCAAAAAAATGTTTTTAAAGTTCGGGTTTTTTTGTAGGAGGGGATTAGTGACCACCTCCGGTGGTCATCTGGGCAGTTTGGGCACTTTTTTGGGACTTGGACCTAAAAAAAGGGTCCAAACAAAGTGGACCAAATTCTCGCTAGGGCCACCCTTCTTTTTTCCATTATCGGCCGAGGGCGCCCATCTCTTAAGTACGACTCGGCACGCCCCTGTCCCGCCTGCGCTACCCTTCCGACATGCCCCCGGGAACTTTGTTCATCCCCGCAATGGACTGCAGTTGGGGGCGCCCAAAATCGGCTTTTGATTATTCCGATTTGGGCGCCCGCGAGAGAAGGGCGGCCATCTCCCGATTTGGGTCGGAAGATGGCCGCCGTTCTTTTTCGAAAATAAGCTGGATAGTTTCCCCCATAGATCTGCTTTCTGAGTTTCACACCTTTTCAGACCATTCTAGATTTGTACATGTACCACGGCTGTATTTTTTGAGATCCATGTTTATCTCCTATATGTTTTTCCCCCCTTTTAAGAAGTTTGGCAGAGGATGGAGGGGTGGAGATATGTCAATTTTATATGTACAGCCTTGGTATTGTGAAATATGTCACAGGTTCTACAAGTCTTTGCTAAAATATTGATATTGCTACATCCATGACCTATCTAGAATGGCACTGAACATGTCTTTATAAAACAGGCTTGAAATAAACATTTATAATACAGTCTCAATGATCTGACCTTTGCTAATCCGACCATCTGGCATTTCCAACGGACCCCCCAGTGACGTCATCATGTTTGTTTCTATTAAGAATTTTTGTTTTATAACAATTTTTGAAAATTAGGAACTCTATGCATTGTTTGAGGGGTTTATACAGTGTTATACCATATTATCTGACTTTTCACTTATCTGACACGTTTATGTCAGATAAGCGAGGCCTTCACACATAAGCAACATGTTAGAAATGTATTTGTTATTGCCTCCTGTCCATTTCCGAATTCTCCCTTATAAAAATGTTGAAAATACTTTGCCAAAATTCTTAATCTCAATCACATACCTCTTTGACTTATTCACAATGAAAGAATATATTCAGGGTGGACTATGGTTGGGTTTTTGTGTTAATCCTTTAAGATTTACAGCTCATTGACTTGGTGGTGTTGAGAGGACCTTTATGTCATGTGACTTTTCTTTGTAGACTGATTTAATCTGATCCAATTACTTCAGCATTGTTTCTCAAAGGCTTTGCGTTCAGGAATCGGACACTGAATATGTCCAAATAAAATTTCCTTCAGTCCTTTCCTCAAATATCAGCCCATCAATAAACATGAGTAGCAGTTTGTAATTTGCAGAGTCATGCGCTGCTCTTTTCTGGTAAAAGCAATTGGGCTGACTGTTGAAATGCTAACATTATGACTATAGCTCAGTGCTCTAAGCTCTCACACTTCTTCCTTCCTTTCAAACTGTACAATGTATGAAGCAGCTTCTAGTGAAGAGTCGACAACTACATGCAGAATTCAATAGGAATACTGCACACTTTTTTTGCATAAAGGAAACTGCTCCGGACATCTATAATCAGCTTCCTTATCAACCAATACAGTCTTGGAAAGTCTGCAGTTATAAATAGATTTTTATATTCATTAGCTACAGTCCTAGAGTTCAAAGTTTGTATTTAAAGAGAACACAATAGCACGGCATGACAATTGTTAAATCGAAATTGTGATGAAAGTAATGGTAGTACAATGATGCCCTTCACAGACACCGTAATATGCAGCACTGTGATATCAGTTCTGTGATCTTGATATGCAAAAAGTGCAATATTAATTATTAACTCAGCTCTCTCCTCACGCTTCCTCTAGAACTAAATGGCATTTTGAAAACAATTTATATTGTCAGTCTGTTCTAATCTCTATTCCAAAATCCTGACCCTGCATATCATTACCACCAACAGGTTAGATCTCTCATCAAAACAATGCTTGATCATTCAAGAAGCAGCATTCAATTCCATTTGTAGAATTTTCACACTAAGCAAATGACACTGTAGCACCACTCATTCATTTAAGGTATTTTAACCTCAGTCTCACTTGATTTGTGAAGGAAGGGATTTAAAAACAACTCAAAACATTAATAATCAGGAAAGCAAGGAGTTAAAATATATTTAATGTGAATAGTTATGATTTGTGCAATCATACACTGTACATGATAATAAATAAGACATACAAAACATCTATATTTTACCTCCTTATGCTTTAGGTTTATTCTACATCAACCCATCTTCTGATAAGTCAAGAAACATCTTGATTAAATTCTCTTATCTTTAAATTCTGAATTTATTCTATATGGGAAGCCCAATGCAAACCCTTTTCTTCTAGCTTTGCACCTATGTTCAAAAGCAATTCCGTGAACATTATACAATTATAAATATCAGAGAGGCCGCTGTGAACTGAACCTCAGCTTTTATATATCAAAAAAATTGATTTAGTGAAATATACATTGATCTTCTATATGGAAATGCCCTTTCTGACCTGATAGTTATAAGTTTAGAAGAATTGTAGAATGGCATCACTGGAAGAGATTTCTAGAAATCTGGTCAATGCCTTTCCCCTTACATTTTCAGTTAGGTTCCACTGTATCTAAATTCCTCGACACAACTGCATTCTTCACAAATGCCAGTAGAAAAGATGCTGGCTTCACCAGAAGTGGTGTATACGCTGCCCCTGGTAAGTGAATGTCATTACTGCCACTCTTGAAAATCTTAGTACCATGTTTTTGTTATATTTGCCTTTGCAATACACCAGAAAGTCTACTATAAAACTATAAACTACTTCTACTAGACTATGGAGTCCTTTTACTGGCGGTAATGTAGGCGTGGGTTTTTTGGCATGCGCAGAATCATTTTTCAGCGCACCTGTAAAAAAGGCCTTTTTTAAAATTTTTGCCGAAAACGGACGTGCTGAAAAATTAAAATTGCTGCGTGTCCGTTTTGGGTCTGAGACATTAACCGCCAGCCATTGACCTAGCGGTAAAGTCTCATGCGGTAACCGGATGGTAATGACCTAAAAATACCAAATGCTACTTGGCGCGCGTCCAATATGTGTGGCAGAAAATACAATTTATTTTTCAGCCACCCATATCGGCCACGCGCCAAAAATGAAATTACTGTAAGAGCCACACGGATACTGTGCGGCAACTCCATTTTGGCACATGTAGACGCTTATGCGGCTTAGTAAAAGAGCCCCTATATTCTTTTCAAACTTTTCCTATATGCTTGAACCTGTGTTTAAAAAAAATGGAGAAGAGCTGATCCTGAATAAAACCAAATTCCAATAACCTGGTGCCAACCTAAATCCACAAAAAAATTAGATGTGACATGCTTTAAGTAAGCTATATATTACTACCATGTGGGGTTCTATTTATTAAACTGTGTTAGGTGTTCAGTACCGGTTTTAATGTGCATTAGCTGTTGTTTGTTGTTTGTATTAGGAGGTCATGGGGGTGGGTTGATTTATTTGGATCAAGGGGTCAAGTTGTGATGGGAGGGTGTATTATCAAAGGGTAGAGCTACTGCTAGTAGCTGTAAGGTAGTATGTTACTGCACACCTTTTACATGTCTGAGCTATTGGCCCAGGCATGTAACAAGGTGGCCATATATTATCTGTGTATTCTGTACACTAACTCCCTAATTTTTTTATATAGGGCCTTATTCTATAAAGGTTATGTGCCTAAATTTACACTCCTAAACTTTATGCTCCAAATTTATGAGCATAATTATTTTGGAGCATAGAGTATGTTCACAATTTAGGAGCACAAATTGTGCTCATAATTTTAGGAACATAAATTTTAGAAGCGTAAATTTGGAGCATGACCTTTATAGAATAATGCCCATAGGATTAGATTCTATATATGGTGCCCAAAGTTTCCTCAAGGAATAAAAAACGTACACGCATTCTGAAAAAAATAAGGCACTTTATATAGAATGCACCTAGCAGCAAACGTGTGTTGCTAAAACTAACTTCTGTGCAGAATTATGTGTGATATATAGAATACGCCCAGAATGACATCACTTGCCGTAATGTGATGACGTCGAAATATCCGCGGGGACATCGTCAACATGCCTAAGAGAAAAAGGATGTCCAACTTCACTCCCAAGGAGACTGACCTTTTGGCAAGACTTTTCCTCCAAAAGGAGGAAAGGTACTTTGTTGTACACAGCAAATGAAGGATCTACTTGCGCTACCGCAGGAGTTATGAGACGCTCACTGCATGGTATAAGTCACAGGTCCAAATATAACATAGTAACATAGTAGATGACGGCAGAAAAAGACCTGCACGGTCCATCTAGTCTGCCCACGAGAAACTCATATGTGTATACCTTACCTTGATTTGTACCTGTCTTTTTCAGGGCACAGACCGTATAAGTCTGTCCAGCAGCATTTCCCGCCTCCCAACCACCAGTCCCGCCTCCCATCACTGGCTCCGGCACAGACCCCGTATAAGTCTGCCCTCCCCTATCCTAGCCTCTCAACCACCAACCCCTCTTCACCCCGCCACCCAATTTCAGCTAAGCTTCTGTGGATCCATTCCTTCTGCACAGGATTCCTTAATGCCTATCCCACACATGTTTGAATTCCGTTACCGTTTTCATCTCCACCACCTCCCGCGGGAGGGCATTCCAAGCGTTCACCACCCTCTCTGTGAAGAAATACTTCCTGACATCTTTCCTGAGTCTGCCCCCCTTCAATCTCATTTCATGTCCTCTCGTTCTACCGCCTTCCCATCTCCGGAAAAGATTCATTTGCGGATTAATACCTTTCAAATATTTGAACGTCTGTATCATATCACCCCTGTTCCTCCTTTCCTCCAGAGTATACATGTTCAGGTCAGCAAGTCTCTCTTCATACGTCTTGGAACGCAACTCCCATAACATCCTCGTAGCTTTTCTTTGCACCGCTTCCATTTTTTTAACATCCTTCGCAAGGTACGGCCTCCAAAACTGAACACAATTCTCCAGGTGGGGCCTCATCAACGTCTTATACAGGGGCATTAAAACCTCCTCCTAACAGGGAGGTTAGTTTACTAAGTACTTACAAAGTTTCTAATACTATTTAGTACATTCCTCCACATATTTTCACAGAACATTGAATTACAAATTTGTCATCACACTATAATCCTTCAACATCCCTGTTCAATATTGTACTATAACAGTAAGATGATAATGGCTGTTCTCAACAAGGAGAAGACAGGTGCTCTAGCCACTCTGCCACTTCACTTCTCCAGCCAGCCTCGGCCAAAGTCAAAGGCTGCTTTAGCAGGAGGACTTGTGCATAACATATGCAGCTCTGAGTGGGGAGGGGTCATGTTGTACTAATGGGATTTGAACCAGCAATCCCCGAAAACTATGACAAGTGCTTTAACCACTTTGCCACTTCAGCTGTTAAGTAGTACAGCCTCTGCCAATGTCAAAAGTTGTTTTAGAGAGAGGAATAGTAGAAAATATATGTAGGGTTTTTTTTGTGCGGGGGGGGGGGGGGGGGGGAGGGAGTTATGTTGCATTAATGAGATTTGAACCAGCAATCCCAGAAGAGCAATAGAAGTGTTCTAACTACTCTGCCACTTCAGCTGTTCAGCAAACCTACAAGGATAAGACAAGTGCTCTAATCATGATGCCACTTCAGCTGTTGAGCAGTACACCCTCTGCCAATGTCAAAGGCTGCTTTAGGGGAAGGAATTGAGCAAAACATATGTGAATTGGTGTGAGTGTGTGTGTGTGTGTGGGGGGGGGGGGGGGTGCATGTTGCACTGGTAGGATTTGAACCAGCAACCCCAGAAGGGCAAGACTGTACTACTGAGGAGAAAAGTTGAAAATGCTGACAACCTGAGTGGGAAGTCAGGTGAAACAGCTGTATGCCAAAGTTGTTAGTTACCCTTACCCCCCCCCCCCCTTGTCTCCATACAGATGGAGGACCTCCAGAAGAGGGCCCGTTACCTGTAGCAGCATGAGCCAGACTATCTCCAGTGGTTGGAGGCTCAGATGGCAAGTGAGTGAAATGGTCGTCTCCAATGTCAGTCTCTACTTCCTGCTTATCTTAATGGCAGCCTCTCTGCGCCAATGAGTAATCAATAGGTAAAGGTTGGACCTTAACCCCCATGGTCAACTCCCAAACTGCAATGGCCACCCCAACTGTGCAGGTGATGTACAGCATGATTGTAACTAAACAATCTCTCATTCTCTCCTTTTAGCACAGGTGCAACCTGTCCCACTGCCTAGAGATGAGGCTCATGCTGTTGCAGGGTTAGCGGGGAACGAGGAGTAGGAGGAGGAAGTGGATGAGAAAAAGGAAGAGGAGGAGCATGAACATGAGGATGAGGATGATGATGACGATGATGTCACCCCTCAGACACCCCCACCCCGTTCAGGAGCATCCACTCCCTCCCAGATCCCAGCCCCCAGACCTTCCCACCCCAGTCACGAGCTTCCACCACCTCCCACATCTGTCCCTCCAGACTTCTCCACCCTGATCAGAAGTTCTACCCCCTCCCAGATCCGTCCCCCCAGACTTCCCCATCCCAGTCACAAGCTTCCACCCCCCTCCCAGATCCTACGCATTAGAATCCCGCACCCCAGTCAAGAGCCTCCACCCCCTCCCAGATCCCACCCCCTCTGAGATTCCACCCCAGTCACAAGGTTCCACCTGTTGGACTCCCCCACCCCAGGAGCAGCCTGACCTCATTCAGGAGGTGAGAATTGTGGTAGAGGACAATTGCCTCCCACATGTGTCCCCATCTTCTTCCGGACAGCATGCTGGATCTAGGGGCAGGTGAAGGTGCAGCCCAACCTCAGCCCAAACCTGTCTCCATTTCTGAAGCTGTCTGGGAGGAGATGGCATATATGTGGGACACCACTGATCAATGACTAAGGGCCCTGGAAACTGGGCAGGCCAGGCTGGAAGCCATTCAGGCCAGGCTACAGGATGCCCTAGACCAGATCATGGCCATGCTTTTATCTTGTGGAGAACATCCTGCCATCCATGGACCCTCCACCTCTCAGGACCCTTATTTCACCACACCTCCTGAGGTTGCACCTGCTGCTTTTGGGATCTCCCCCCTTCTTCCTCCTAGAGACATTTTTCCTTTCCCAATTGGACTGGAAAATGATATTTGCCAGCTTCACTGAATGAGAAAAAGGAAGAGGAGGAGGACGATGATGACGATGGAATCCTGCACCCCAGTCAAGAGCTTCCACCCCCTCCCAGATCCCACTCCAGTCACAAGATTCCACCTGTTGGACTCCCCAGGAGCAGCCTGGCCTCCTTCAGGAGGTAAGAATTGTGGCAGAGGACAATGGCCTCCCACATGTGTCCCCATCTTCTTCCGGACAGCAAGCTGATGTTCAGCAGGATCTGGGGGCATGTGAGGGTGAAGGTGCAGCCCCACCTCAGCCCACATCTGCCTCTGTTTCTGAAGCTGTCTGGGAAGAGATGGCATATACATGTGGGACACCACTGATCAATGACTAAGGGCCCTGGAAACTGGGCAGGCCAGGCTGGAAGCTATTCAGGCCAGGCTACAGGATGCCCTAGACCAGATCATGACCATGCTTTTATCTTGTGTAGAACATCCTGCCATCCATGGACCCTCCACTTCTCAGGACACTTATTTCACCACACCTCCTGCAGTAATGCCTGCTGCTTTTGGGATCTCCCCCCTTCTTCCCCCTAGTGACACTTTCCCCTTCCCAATTGGACTAGAAAATGATATTTGCCAGCTTCACTGCTCGCCTCACAACAAAACTATTTTGGTTTCAAGTGCTACTGACTGTAGGCTCCATGTACAACATGGATGAACAACACATACCTCCATCATAACTGGAAGCTCAAGGGTCATAAACCTGGTTTCAAGAGCCAAACATAGTTGTAAATTGGTAGAACTTGTGATTATTTTTACATTCTTCTGTTGAATGTATTGCTTACTGGATGCTTGTTTTCTCAGGTACGGCTGGACAGAAGCTTATATAGTAGTTGCAATGACACTGATCTCAGCACTTTTAAGAAAGCTATGATATTTTACATCATTTATCCACTTAATTCGTGAAACGTGGCCACGTTGGGTCTGTATAAATAAAGGAACTCTTTGGATTTCCATTGTCTGTTTTCTGTTTTTTCCTAGACTAGGGTGGGCAGGGACAACGGTTGGAGGCAGGCTGCTTGCCACACAAAGAGGGGTTTCCTTCTGAATCACAGATTTAATAAAAGGGCTCCTTAGATATCTAAGTCCCAAAGGACCCCTTTTACCAAGCTGAGGTGGCATTCGCTCATGGATTTGCTGCATGATGAGGCCCCCTTTTACTGCAGTAGGTAAAAGGTTGTTTTCAGCCCTCCCACCCCCCACCCCCCCCCAAAACAAAATGGCCCTTTGCTAATCACAGGGATTGGTATGCAGTTATTTCCGGGAGAGCCCTTACCGTTACCTAATTAAAATATCTTCTTTCTCTCAAAGACGTGAGCATTACAGAACAAAACTGAGGTGCACAGTAAAATAAATTGGTGAGGGTTGCACTGCTATTGTTCCTGCCCTCCCTGTTCTTTGCAGGAGAAGTTTTTATTTTCCAGCATTGTATGTATATCTTTTTAGAAACAGAACATTCACTAGAAAATGTTAAAATAATTTAAAATAGAATAAATTGAATTAAAAGAATAGTTATAATACTATCTGGCTGAGTGATGCTATTTTCATAAAAAATGTTATAAAGAAGTAGGTTTATTTTAACATATATTAAAATTGGAACTGGCCATAGTGATGATTCAGCATCCCGTTAATACGAAAAACCTCTTGAGAATGGTATGCAAAGCAAACTACAGCAGCTTGACTTAATATAGCAAGGGACTTGCCCTGTAAGTTATTTCAAATGAAATCCAGCTAGCACTATGTAAGAAAGAAGCTAATGACCTTCAGTTAATTTTTGGCTTTACAACTGAAAGTCAAAGAGTACAATTTAAATAAAACCCTAACCTAACCTCTACACCTCTACCCAGGAAATCTAGACTGCCCCAACTTGACATTTCTTTCTTGAGATTGTAAGCTCCTTTGAGCAGGGACCGTCCTTCTTTGTTTATTTTGTACAGCGCTGCATAACCCTAGTAGCACTCTAGAAATGTTAAGGAGTAGTAGTAGTAGTAGTAATTATTTTTAAATCTGATGTACAGTGGAGCCAATTTTCTGATTTAGAAGTTGGAAAAGTGGCAATTAACTTGCCAGAAGGATCCAGTAAATATTTTAAGTACTATACTAAGATAAATAAATCTTGCCCTTAGATGACTGTATAAAGATGACTGACCTTTCATAAATCAATAGAGACATATATGAACATGAACCTGGTGTGAGCTGTGAAATGCATTACTGGTCTCATTAAAATAAGCATAGGTTCATTATATATTTTTGAATGTGCAAACTCATTCTGATTGTATTGTCTACTGTAAAGAAATGAAGAGGAAACACTGAGAGAATTCTTCTAAAATCAGGTCAGTTTGACCTAAAGCTACTTTAGTTTTGTGTAAATGCTTAAAAATCTTTCTTTTTAAAGAAGTTTTAAAACAGTTTTTGATTGGTTTTAAAAGCATTTTATTATTACATGTAGGTTGCCAATGCTGTAAGATCTTGTTTTGCATGTTTTGGGATGTTATGTTGTTTTATTTATGTTTATAAAGTAATATGCATAGTTTTTTTTGTTGATCACATAGATGTCTTAGTAATATGTGGTATATAACATAATAAATGAAATGAAATTACAAGATGTCAAAAATGATGGTACTGCCTCATTTTCAGACCTTGAGACAGGGGCATGGCTGAGCCCAATAGGATATAATATAGAAAGTTGTATCTTGGATAACTGTATAATTTAAAGAACATGTGTAATTCACTGTGAACCCATTGAATGCACAATTTTGAGTGTTGTATATAGAAATAGGGTGTAAATAACATGCATGCTAATAAGAACATCCCCAAATTCTTGTCCTGAATTAAAAACAATAGAAATCATAACTTGTAGCAATTCTCATGATTAATGAACTACATAGACATTTTCAAAGTACTTCTTATTATTGCCAACTGGCATTGTCTGTGGTAATGCAGAATTTTGCCTTCCCTCTAATGTTAATGGTGCTGATGCACATGAACCATTCCCATCACTGAGGGGTCCTTTTACTAAGGTGTGCTGAAAAATGGCCTGCAGTAGTGTAAGCACAGGTTTTGGGTGCGCGTAGATCCATTTTTCAGCGCACCTGTAAAAAATGCCTTTTTAAAATTTTTGCCGAAAATGGACATGCGGCAGAATGAAAATTGCCATGTGTCCATTTTGGGTGTGAAACCTAGCGGTAAAGTCTCACGCAGTAACCATTCGGTAATAACCTACAGGTGTCAAATGCCACTTGGCGTGCATCCAATACACACATCTGAAAATAAAAATTATTTTTCGGATGTGTGCCAAAAATGAAATTACCGCAAGAGCCACATGATAGCTGGGTGGTAACTCCATTTTGGTGCTCGTTGGGCACGCATAGATGCTTATGCATCTTAATAAAAGGGTCCCTGAGATTCTTCCTTTTATCCAGAATCCCAGCATTCTGTTTTAAAGTTGGAGATGGCTACTCAAACTGTCGCTAGTGTTGACCGCTTTGCATGTCACTGCTCTCTCAACAAATACATCTGCAGACTGGTTATACTGCACACATTCTTCTAACAAATCCTGAATTCCAGACAAAATTATTTACAGCCCAATTTCAGAAAGTTGAATATGAAATAATCATAGCAAGGGTTTTTGTACTGAAACATAGAGCACTGAATTCTGTGATCATAAGCAGTAATACAGGTATAATATGATGAAGTGCTGTAATACACTGGTTATATTGTGACAAGGGGTTTCACCTCAAAATCCTCCTTTTGTTAAAGATGGGTGGCACTTCAGGGGCACCAGGCATCTTTTTTCAGAAATGCAGAATCACCCTTTTTCAATAGCTGGGGGGAATTTGTGGAACCATCTTCCAGGTTATTTGAGACTTCGCATTTACTATCAAGAATTTAAGAAAATGTTAAAACCTTTTTATTTTGTAAAAGCCTTTATGGCTTAAGGACAAGTCTTTGGCAGTTCTTCCTACTTTATTTTTGATAGTCGAGATTTGTGATTTTATGTGATTCTAATGTATGTTTTGATATTGTGAATGTTTTTTTGTTACCCACTTTGATGTTAAAGCAGGATATAAATCTCTGAAATAAATAAATAAATGAATTAAATTAAACATTAGCTTAAAAAGTTATACAAGTGTGTTGTTTACTATCCAATGGCACCTGCAAAAATACAATACAGCAAAATGAATAATAGCGATCATGTGCAACTGAATGTCAAGCTAATACATTACAAACTAGTACTGAACAGAAAAACAGTTGTTAATAACAAATCAGTAATGCAATTAAGCTTAAAATACAAACATATTTAATGTTGGCATTTATGGTCCGCTTATAAATGGCACTTAAAACTGTGCACACAAATTTGGGCACTCTTGCACGCACCATTTAACTGAGTAATGAACCTACTAGCACCAATAATTGGACGCTAACAACCAATTATTGGTGCTAATTGGCAACAATTTGAATTTATGTGTGCATCTTAAGTGATAATCTACAAAGATGTGTGTTAAACTTTTAATGTGCAGCTGTAAAGGGGGAATGGCGATGGGAGGGGCATGGGCAGATCAGGGCATTCACTAAAGATGTGCACCTTATGAAAGGATTAGGGGGATTTACACCTAATGTGGGTGCATGGATTTATAACAGGGTTCAGTTGGTGTAAATCCTTGCACCTAAAATTTGGGCACGGATAACAGTGCTATGTGCTAGTCTATAAATGGTGCTCCAAGTTGGAGCACCATTTATAGAAAAATGCTCAGCACACATTTATTGTTTGGGGGGGGGGGGGCAAAATTTGGGTGCTATTTACTCATTTTAGTCCTAAGTACATATGGGTAGATTGTATACATTGCACCTGAAAAATCTGCATGGAAAAAAATTACGCGTAGGCTTATTCTCTAAAGTGTGCCTAAATTTTATAGGATAGACTTAAATTTCCACACGATATATAGTATATGCCGAATAGCTCACTCACCACGTGACCAAATTTGGTTGAGTCCATTTAGGCCACATTTTATTTGGTGTAAATTCCAATGCATAAATTAGGTGTACTGCCCCCTTTTAAACTATGTGGCTTAGAATTTAGGCGCACCACGTTATAGCATATACTTAGTGAGTTGTGTGCATAAATCTCAATTAATGCAAATTAGTGCTGATAATAGCTTGTTGACATCCAATTAGCAGTGCTGATTATCTAGTTAACTAATTAAGTTATGCGCATTGTTATAGAATACGCTTCAGTTTCCATGTGGATTTTCAGGTTGCTATATATATAATCCAAGGGATAGTGTGGTGCTTTAGGAGCGGTTCTAGTATACCCTTTCTCCATTTCCCATCTGAGTAGCATAAGAGTGCCTCAGAAGAGATTGAGAGCTCAGGAGTGGAAGAAAACCCAGAGTGGAATCCCAATGATTGGAAAGGTTTTAGTCTCCCTGTAGACCACATGATAACGAGGAAAGTTTTTCTGTGAGGAAGTTAACAGAGTCCCCTAGGAAACAGAGAAGACATGTAAAGAAAGAAGCTCCCATATTCCCTGCCCCTTTTCTAGCTGCCATTCAAATGAGGGAATTGGAAAAGTCCCAGCCCAGAAAGAGAGAGGCTCCAAACTCAAACACGGGGAATTATGGACTTAGAGGAGGCCTGTGAGCAAAGGGTTGGAAGCAACAGCCCAAATGTTACAGAGGAAGACCTGGCCCTGGAGATAAGATCTGGATTGTTTTATTTGATGACTCTTTTGCCCAGAAAACTTTTAAGACTTTGTAGTTTTGTTTACTCAAGGTTGTGGTGGACAGACCAATGTGTCAAACGCTGCAAGGGAGGTGCCTGCCACAGCTCTTATGGCTACAAACTAAAAGCCAGGGCTAAGAGAAAAGAGGGGAAGGAGTGAGGACCTTATTGGGGTGAGCAAAGGCCCCAAACAGCTGTTGAGCCAGGCCCAGTGATGCAAGATTTCCCTGAGAAGAAGGAAGCCGTAATGAGAGACTGGGTGGATAAGGTGAAACAACCTGCAAATTTATGGAAGGGTGTCTTAACAAAGGCTTTGTGGCCAAGCTTGTAAATAAGTTGGAAGTTATAGGTTTAAGGAAAGGTAGCAAGTTCAGATGGAATTGTGGGAAGTCAGGTTAAGGGTGGTTGCTGAGAAAAGGAAAAGAAAAATGTATAAAGTTAGGGTGATGGGGAAATCTGATTGATTAATTGGAGTATCTGGGTGAGCCAATCAGCTTAGACTTAGGTTTTCTTGACTAAGGAGGATTTTGGCGGGCTAAGGACATTTGGTGTTCGGTGTTTGAGGAGAGTTGGGGAGGGAGTCGAAATTGACCCTCTTGTCTACCCTCTTGGAAAAGTGGATTAGTTGAGTTGGTCTGTAATTTAGGTTGGTGGATTTTTTGGAGGTTGGGATTTTAGCTGGTTGAGTCATGTTGACTAGGTTTATTGTCATGGCAGAGTTGTTGGCCATCACGATTAAGGAATGCTTGGGGAAGCACGAAAAGTTATGGAAGAAGTGTGGGGGATGGATCTATGTGTGTCACTGCTGTAGATCTGTAGGGTAAGCGTGACTTGGCGATACCACAGGTTATGCATGGGGAATTCTTGGGATTCACCGGTTAAGGTATGACTGTCTGACTGAGGTGCCACAAATCTTAAGTTGTCTGTGAAGGACTAGTTCGTCCCAGGATTCATGGTCAGTAGTGGTATAACTAGCTGTTAGGTATGTAATTTGAACAAGATAAATTATAGTTGTGTAATCACTCATACATATAGTTTTTATAGCTGTAATCATATATATATATATATATATATATATATATATATATATATATATATAAATTATTACCTTTCAAATTGTGAGAAGGTATGAGGCTGTCCTATCCAGGGAGGCCACTAGAGGGCGCTAGCAGCAGAAGTGGAGGGTGCTAGGACCCGGGAGAGCCCTGGGAGGTCCACAGGTGTAGGAGATTATGGGCTGGGTCCTGGGTAGCTAATTAACCACTTTGTACCCCACCTGAGTGGTGAAAGGAAGGGAGGTGAGCTAGCAGCAGAAGAAGAGAGAGCCCCTGAAAGATACTGGCTAACCTGATGGACTTGGGGTGGACTGGGTGTCCAAAGGAGATCAGCAGGCTGAAAGTCCTGGGGTAAGAAGTCCCTAAAGCATTAGAGTTTGACTGTGTGTCTAGAACTGTGTGTTCAAAGAGGGACTGTGTGTCCAAGAAGAAAGACTGTGTGTCTAGAACTGTGTGTTCAAAGAGGGACTGTGAGTCCAAGAAGAAAAGACTGTGTGTCTAGAACTGTGTGTCCAAAGTTCTGAGAGAAGCAGGCTGCAAAGCCTGGGGTTGGGAGTCCCCAAAGTATTGGTGTAGTACTGAGCCCATGTATTGGTGTGGGGAGGCTCAGTGGGAAGATCTATGAAAGCATAAAGTGTTAAGCTAGAAGAAGTGTGCCCAGGGGCTGGAATAAAGAGTTGCCTGAGAAATATGCAGTTGGTGAGACCTGCTTAATTTGCTGAGTGGAAACCAGGTCACCCTGAGTGAGAAGGGGTAGCACACTAATCTGCATATGATTTGCATATTGAGAACCAGGTCACCCTGAGTGAGAAGGGGGATATCACAAAATATTTGAATGTCTCAATCATGTCACCCGTGGTTTTCCTTTCCTCCAGAGTGTACAAGTTAAAGACATCAAGTCTTTCCTCATATGTCATGCGACGAAAACCCCATATCATTTTTGTTACTTTTCTCTGAACCGCTTCAATTCTTTTAAATCCTTAGCAAGATACTGCCTCCAAAACTGAACACAGTACTCCAAATGGGTGCTCAGCAATGACTTATACAGGGGCATTAGCACCTCCTATCTTCTCCTGGATATACCCTTCTCTGTACAGCCTAGCATCATTCTGGCAGTGGCCACTGCCTTGTCGCATTGTTTTGCCACCTTGAGATCCTCAGACACCATTTCCCCAAGGTCTCTCTCCTGAGCTGTGCTTAACAATCTCTCTCCACCAATCTGGTACATGTCCTTTGGATTTCTGCACCCCAGGTGCATTACTCTGTACTTCTTTATATTAAATTTTAACTGCCAGACCTTTGACCATTCTTCTAATTTTTGGAAATCTACTACTACTACTACTACTACTACTACTACTACTTATGGTTTCTACTCCCTCTGGAGTTATCCATTCTATTGGCTATACTCCCTCTGGGGTTATCCACTCTATTGGCTATCTTCATGGCTATCTTCATTTTTCCTTCTAACCCTTCAGTAATGTTTCTCACAAATATATTAAACAGAATTGGCTGCAGTACCGACCCCTGAGGCACTCCACTATTCTCCTTCCTTTCCTCAGAGTGAATTCCATTTATCACCACCATCTGCCACCTGTCTGTCAAGCAGTTTCTAATCCAGTTCACCATTTTGGGTCTTAAATTCATCCCTCTCAGCTTATTCATGAGTCTTCTGTTAGGAACCATATCAAAGACTTTGCTAAAATCCAAATGGATTACATCTAGCACATGCCCTTCGTCCAGTTCTTTGGTCACCCAGAGGGGCATAATCGAACGGCGCCGGAGAAATACATGGCCGGCAATGTATTTTGGCGGCGCCGCAAACAGCTGGCCAGACCCATATTTTCAAAAAAGATGGCCGGCCATCTTTTGTTTCAACAGTATGGTTCCGGCCAGCCAAATGCCTTGGATTTGGTCGGGGTTTGAGATGGCCGGTTTCGTTTTTTAGCGATAATGGAAAGTTATGTCAGCCATCTCAAACCCCGGCCAAATTCAAGGCATTTGGCCGTGGGAGGAGCCAGCATTTTTAGTGCACTGGCCCCCCTGACATGCCAGGACACCAACCAGCCACCCTAGGGGTCACTGTGGTGGACTTCAGAAAAGCTCCCTCATGCATAGCTCCCTTACTTTGGGAGCTGAGCCCCCCAAACCCCCCCCCAAACCCACTACCCACAAATGTACTGCACCCACTAAAATTGCTCCAGGGACCTGCATACAGCCTCTAGTACTTATTGCTGCTATATAACTTTGGCACACCAGTTCACACCTGAAGACTAATCTCTCTGAAAAAGTCCTTTCTTGAAATAAGCACATTTACTCACAGTTAACTGCAGATCAGAGGTTGTGCCCCACTGGCAAAGAGTCCCTTGGTACTAAGATTAGCAGTAGGTTAGAGCTGGCACAATGGTGTACAATTACTACTACTACTATTTAGCATTTCTATAGCGCTACAAGGCGTACGCAGCGCTGCACAAACATAGAAGAAAGACAGTCCCTGCTCAAAGAGCTTACAATCTAATAGACAAAAAAATAAATAAAGTAATCAAATCAATTAATGTGAACGGGAAGGAAGAGAGGAGGGTAGGTGGAGGCGAGTGGTTACAAGTGGTTACGAGTCAAAAGCAATGTTAAAGAGGTGGGCTTTCAGTCTAGATTTAAAGGTGGCCAAGGATGGGGCAAGACGTAGGGGCTCAGGAAGTTTATTCCAGGCGTAGGGTGCAGCGAGACAGAAGGCGCAAAGTCTGGAGTTGGCAGTAGTGGAGAAGGGAACAGATAAGAAGGATTTATCCATGGAGTGGAGTGCACGGGAAGGGGTGTAGGGAAGGACGAGTGTGGAGAGATACTGGGGAGCAGCAGAGTGAGTACATTTATAGGTTAGTAGAAGAAGTTTGAACAGGATGCGAAAACGGATAGGGAGCCAGATAAGGGCCTTGAGGAGAGGGGTAGTATGAATAAAGCGACCCTGGCAGAAGATGAGACGGGCAGCAGAGTTTTGAACCGACTGGAGAGGGGAGAGGTGACTAAGTGGGAGGCCAGCAAGAAGCAGATTGCAGTAGTCTAAACGAGAGGTGACAAGGGTGTGGATGAGGGTTTTGGTAGAGTGCTTGGAAAGAAAGGGGCGGATTTTATGGATGTTGTAAAGAAAGAAACGACAGGTCTTGGCAATCTGCTGGATATGAGCAGAGAAGGAGAGAGAAGAGTCAAAGATGACCCCAAGGTTTCGAGCTGAGGAGACAGGGAGAATGAGAGAGCCATCAACAGAAATAGAAAACGGGGGGAGCGGGGAGGTGGGTTTGGGGGGGAAAATGAGAAGCTCGGTTTTGGTCATATTTAATTTCAGGTGGCGTTGAGACATCCAGACAGCAATGTCAGACAAGCACGCTGAAACTTTGGTTTGGGTGCAAGGTGAGATATCAGGGGTAGAAAGGTAGATTTGGGAGTCATCAGCATAGAGATGGTAGGAAAAGCCATGGGATGAGATTAATGAACCAAGGGAAGAATTGTAGATAGAAAAGAGGAGGGGACCAAGAACAGAACCCTGAGGTATGCCGACAGGCAGAGGGATGGAAGTAGAAGAGGATCCACCAGAGTGAACACTAAAGGTGTGGAGGGAGAGGTAGGAAGAGAACCAGGAAAGGACAGAGCCCGGGAATCCAAGTGAGGACAGGGTATCGAGAAGTATGCTGTGATCGACAGTGTCAAAAGCAGCGGAAAGATCAAGAAGAATGAGGATGGAATATTGACCTCTGGATTTAGCCAGTAATAGGTCATTGGAGACTTTAGTAAGTGCAGTTTCGGTTGAGTGGAGAGGGTGAAAACCAGATTGTAGTGGGTCAAGAATAGCATGTGAGGAGAGAAAATCAAGGCAGCGACGGTGAACAGCACGCTCAAGTAATTTGGAGAGAAAAGGAAGGAGGGAGATGGGTTGGTAATTAGAGGGACAAGTAGGGTCGAGGTAAGAACTACGATCTCTAACGTGGGTAACACAGGAAAGGGAACTAAAACTGGCTTATAAAAATGGCCACTACCGCATGGACTACAACAGGAAACAAAACAGGGCACACTCTGACCCAGTTAGCAGGGGGGAAAAGCACCATGGGAGTAGAGCCCAGTACCCTACACCCAACACAATGCATTGCTAATGTGACTCTGCAGGGCACCTAACAGAAAAGGTGTCACACTCACCCGAGAGCCACATCGCAACCAGGGAAAGGCTGTCGGAGGATACAACACATTCTGCTGTCATGGAGGTGGGGTACGGCATTTGAGGCTGGCATACAGGCTGGCAAAAAAGGTTTTTAGTTTTATTTTTTTAGTTTGGAAGGGGGTTGGTGACCACTGGGGGAGTATGGGGAGATCATCCCCGATTCCCTCCAGTGGTCATTTGGGGCACCTTTTTGAGGCTTGGTCGTGAAAATAAAAGGACCAAGTAAAGCCGGCAAAGTACTGCTTAACGCCACTTTTTTTTTTCCATTATCGGCGAAAGCTGGCCATCTGGTAGCCACGCCCATGCCCGCCCATGTCCCGCCTTCGCTAATCTACTGACACACCCCCTTGAACTTTCACCGGTGAAGCGACGGGAAAGCGGCGATGCTGTCAAAGATGCCGCTTTCCATTATACCGATTTCGCCGCTTTTCCGAAATCGCCGGCCATCTCCCGATTTATGTCGGGAAATGGCTGGCGATCACTTTCAAAAATAAGCTGGTCAGTCAAACAAATCAATCAGATTTATTTAACAGGATTTTTTCTTTGGTAAAGCCCTGTTGCATAAGATCCTACAACCCATTGGATTTTAGAAAGTTAATTGTCTTTTCCTTCAGCAGGGACTCCATTATTTTCCTACCACTGACATGAGACTTACCAACCTGTAGTTTCCCACTTCTTCCCTGTCCCCACTTTTGTGAAAAGGGACCACATCTGCTCATCTCCAATCTCACAGAACCGCTCCTGTTTCTAAAGATCTATTAAATAAGTCCTTAAGAGGCCCCACCAGGGTTTTTCTGATTGCCTTCAGTATCCTGGGATGTATCCCATCCGGCCCCATAGCTTTGTTCACCTTCAGATTCTCCAGATGTTTATAAACTCTTTCCCAGACGTTCCCTCGGCAGCCAACCGCGGTCCTTCTCCAGGATTTTCCTCCTTGAACACCGAAGTGAAATAATTGTTTAGCACGTTCGCTTATCTTCATCACTCTCCACATAGCCATTCTCATTATCTTTCAGTCTCGCAATTCCATCCTATCTCTTCTCCTTTCTCCAATATATCTGAAAAAAGTCTTGTCACCTCTCATCACCTCTCTTTACATCTTTAGCCATTTTTTCTTCCGCTCGCGCTTTCGCTAGCTGTATTTCCTTCTTCGCTTTTCTGTGATCCTCTCATTGCGTTCTTTTGTATTTCTTCAACAAAGCCTCTTTTGCTCTTATTTTTTCAGCTACTTGTTTGGAGAACCATATAGGCTTCCTGCTTCTCTTGTTTTTGTTTACTTTCCTCACAAAAAGATCAGTCGCCATATTTATAGCAGCCTTTAGCTTGGACCACTGTTTTACCACTTCTCCTACACCTTCCCATTCCAACAGCTCCTTCTTCAGGTATTCCCCCATTTTATCAAAATCTGTATGTCTGAAATCCAGTACTTTTAGTTTTGTGCGTCCGCACTCCACCTTTGCCCTTATATCAGACCATACAGTATGATGATCACTATTACATAGGTGGGCACCCACCCGGATATCGGAAACACTGGCTCTATTAGTGAGCACTAGATCCAGCATCGACCCTTCCCTCGTGGGTTCTGTCACCATTTGTCTGAGCAAGGCACTTTGACAGGCATCCACAATCTCCCTACTTCTTTCCGATTCTGCAGACGGGACATTCCAATCCACGTCAGACAAACTGAAATCTCCCAACAGTAGCACCTCCCCTTTCATACCAATCTTTTGAATATCTTCTATCAGATCCTTGTCGAACTTCTCCATTTGAGCAGCAGATCTGTAGATAACTCCCGTGTTGATACAGTTTCCATCTTCTCTTTCCAGGATGATCCATAAAGCTTCTTCTTTTCCTCAGGTTCCCCGCATTTCAGCCACTCTGATATTCTCTCTCACATACAGAGCCACCCCTCCACCTCTTCGGCCCTCTCTATCCTTCCTAAAAAGATTATAGCCCGGTACGGTCACATCCCATTCACAAGAATCGTTGAGCCACGTCTCCGTAATAGCAACAGTATCCAAGTTTTCTTCAAACATTAGGACTTGCAAGTCTTGAACCTTTTTACTTAGACTACGAGCATTTGTGCACATAGCTTTCCATGTGCTTAGTGAGTTTGGGTGGGTTTTTATATTTACATGACCTTTCCCTCTGCCATCATGTTTATTCTGGGGGTGACTTTCTGAAATCCCGTTTCCTTTTATCACCCCCACCCTCTAGTTTAAATATCTAGAAACATACTGTCTGAATTTCTTCCCAAGGATCCTTTTTCCCATCACAGAAAAATGTAGCCCATCATTGCAATAGAGCCTGTTATTTTTCCATGTATTACCCCATTCTCCTATGTATCTAAAACCTTCTTCTTTACAACGACTGAAGCCACTTATTGAATTCCTCTGTTTTAGGTAGTCTTTCCTCTCCCCTCCCAAATGTAGGAATTACTTCAGAAAAAGCCACAGTCCGAACTAAAGATTTCAGTCCCTCCCCAAACTTCAGGAATGCTCTCTGTGCTGTAAACTTGCTGTTGTTGGCCAGGTCATTTGTCCCAAGGTGAATTACAACATCAACGTTAGAAGTCTCACTCTCTTCTCGGATAACTTTCAGTATTTGGTCTGTACATCTTGTAGCTGAAGATCCTGGAAGACATTTCACTACGTTGGAACCCCTGAACTATGCTCCTAAGTTAATGCCTCTGATAATGGAGTCTCTGAGCAGTAATAATTTTCTGCTTTTCACAATTCTGTCATTAGTTGGGGGATATTTCTGGGGTTGTGCTATTTTCATTGCCTCTGGTTCTACCACAGAACTTCTTTTTTCGCTATCATAATGATGCAACGCTGCAAAAGAATTTGACAGGAGCAAAGCTTGGAAGGGTGAGAGTTTCTGAGTCACCGATCTTAGTTTACCAGAGCCTACTGTGACCCATCTATTCCTCTGATGTTTCATTCTCTGAGGCAGTAGTGGTGGTAAATTAGCTAGGAAATGAGTAATCCTGGATGCTTTTTTAATTGTAGCTATTCCTTCTTGAGTTGTTGATCTCTTCTTTCAAGGCTGATATTTGGAGACAAATAGGACAAGCTCTAAGGGCCAGATGCACTAAACTTAACGAGCCATTAACGAGCAAGTAGTAAACCCTGGCATGCACTAAAGACTTTTTTCCGACGACGGTAGCAGCTAATGAAAACGGAATGCAGATGAGCAAATTGTGTAGAAACCCTATTGTAATGAGATGCACTCACCTTTTCTGATTGCCTTAATGCTGGAAAATCTAACAAGAGGTCTCTACCTCTTGTTGGGGCTGCACGGGATTGAAAAACTGCAACAAAAGTAACAAAAAAAAAAATAGCGCTCCGCTTTAAAAAAACGTCCATTTTGGCCGTCATTCCCCCCCTTGCAATAATAAAAACATCTTTGTTGGCTGTGCTTCACTCAGCTGAGAGACCAGGAAATCTCTGAGCCAATCACAGCACGTTTAGCTCGGGGTGAGGGGGTGATCAGCGCGGCAAAAATGGATGTTATTTTTTCAGCAGCACAGGGAGGCATATTTGGCATGCGCAGAGCAGCCAGCATAATGCTTGGCTGCTCTGCACATGCTCGACCGGCCGATTGGCCGACTGTTTAACGATGGAATAGAGAATGCAAGTGAGCTACAACGAGCAGCTCATTTGCTTTCCCTTTCCTTAATGCATGCCCGTTCCTTACTGATTCACTAAGGGAATCGGTAAGGGAAGGGCTCTAACGATTGTTTAGTGCATCTGGCCCAAAGGTTCCAGATAGTTTGCCTTAGGATTAAAGCAGAACATATATTGCACTGAATAATGGTCATAATGATGTGATTTACAAGTGTGAAAAGGTGAACTATGAGAGGGAATAACAAGAATTAGGATTGACCAATTAAGTATAATGAAGATACTTGTCCCTTGATTGCCCTATATAAAGGGAGTTTACCTAGGGGTGGATGGGAGTAGGGTGCGTGAATGGGACTAGGACACAGGTAACCTCAATTACCAATCAAACGAAGTCTGAAAATGCCCAGCGCAGCTCCCAGCTCACAAGGTAAACTTAGGTTCTACTACCCAGCTCAAAACAAAATTGCCCCTCTACCAGAGCTATGAGTCACCAGATGCTATGTAACCAAAATTGATTGAATTAAGTCTCTGGCAGTGTACATTCAACACACAATTCTAATGAAAACTGACACCAGATTCAATGTCACCAGATTAAGTCACAGGTTTAAAACACAGTTCCAATGAAAACACCTTTAAGACAATTCCAGCATAAAAAGATGAAATCACTAGCACAGATATTCAAAACACAATTCTCTAAAATCCCTTTAAGACAATACCAGCATAAAAATATAAAATCACAGTGCAATATAGGCAATAGGATAGAGACAGATAAGGAATTTATAGAGGTCAGACCCTCTGCAAGTGAAAGGATAGGGTTTTTTGTGTTAATAGGATAGAATAAAAAGGGGGTGAAATAGAATAAAGGAGTCAATAGTTTATCAGGAAGATATTACGAGCAGGACACAGGTAACCTCAGTTACCAATCAAACCAAGTCTGAAAATCAGATTATGGACAGATTATGGACAGCCATCCACATTCGGTTTCCAACGCGTAAGGATTTTTCTGTCCTTACCTCCCAACGATGAGAAACTACTGAGCCCATAGAAACATATATGCTCAAATTACAACAGTTATATAGAGAAGAAACAGAAGAGCACTTTGATGCTCCAAATAGTCTTCTGATTTTTTATCATCTGTTCAAAGAAACCCTACCCACTAAAATCAAAGAGGGTTTAGATAACACTGTAGGACTCGCTCAAAAACCTTGGCCGGAAATGAAGGAGCATATTTTACATCACTGTAGAACATTCTTGAAAAAATATTCAAAAATGGACTAAAGAATAACAGAAATTGCAAACTCATTTAATGTCCTTGCAAATAAAGCAAATTGTAGACCAACAAGATCAAAAATCTGAACCTCAGCTTTCTTCATGTGATGGCCCCAGTGATGATAAACATGGTAGCCCTTATTGTCGCAATTACCCCTATTGTTCCGACCTTGATGATGGCGAAAAAGGCCACAACTTAGTTTTTTATATGAATAACAGAGGCAGGGAATATTCGGATTCCCCCACTATGGCAGAGATGGGCAACCTAGTCCATCTCGCCGACCCAACATTCAATGTTGGCAATGCAATAATATTGGCCATTATTTCCAGTAAAGAAAAAAGAACCAGGACAGTGGAGAATTGTGCAGGATTTATGTGAATTAAATCCTGTGGTAAAGCATATTTTTCCCAATGTAGAAAACCCAACTACCCTATTGCAGAGTGTAACTTTACAAACATATCATTCCACCATTGATTTGTCTAATGATTTCTTTGCCATTCCACTTCACCCTGACAGCAGACCTTTAACTGCCTTTCAGTTTGACAATGTAACTTATTAGTAGACCCGATTGCCGCAAGGTTTCACTGATAGCCCCACTATCTTTTCCCAGACTCTGGCACAACATATTCGAGAATTCAGATCTATGCTATGATAGAAGAAATTTGGATTTAGTAATGATCACAAAAACATGATTCACGTGGAGGGGCATTTTCTATAGAACTTCTAAATCAGAATTTGGACGTTATACAAAAATGTCCAAATTCTGAACAGGAAACGAGGTCATTTTTGAAAAAGATAGACATCTATCTTTTGTGTTCGAAAATACTAAGGACAACTTCTGATTTGGATGTTTTGTGATTTGGACGGGGGGGGGGGGGGGTGTTGGTCCATTTTCGAACAAAAAAAGTCCAAATGCAAAAGGTCCAAAACAGAGGAGGAGTGGCTTAATGGTTAGTGCAGAGGGCTTTGATCCTGGTAACGTGGGTTCAATTCCCACTGCTGCTCCTTGTGACTTTGGGCAAGACAAATGCATAAGGGGCATTTTTGGATATGACATCTAAGTCTGAATTTGGGCATTTTTTGTAAAACGTCCAAAATTAGAACAGGAAAGGTCATTTTCTACAAAAGAAAGTCTATCTTTTCCTTTTGAAAATGCTGTTTGGAAAAACATTTTGTGATTTGAACGTTTTATTGTTTGGTCCATTTTCAAACAAAAAACATCCAAATGCAAAATGTCCAAAATACACAAGAAAATCTACAGTAGAGTGAAACCATTCACATGTTCTAAGTGTGGTATTTTCTGTTGTATTATTTCTTTAAAATGCATATGATTTTATTTTTATACAATTGGTGCCATTATTTCATTGTTTAGTTTTTATTCTTTGTCTATTTTTACATCCATTCCAGAATTAAAATGTAATGTACCTTTATTATCTCACATATACATCCCTGTACATTTTGATATGTTTTTTTATTTGTTGTGTTGTTCCTTATATTCTTATGTTTTTAAATTTGGCTACAGACTCCTGATGCAAGCCTAACGGCCGAAACACGACGTTGTGTCGAGTCGCCGTACCACAATAAACTTCGCTTTTATTATACATCTTCTTAGTCTTTGGGATCCTTGGTCATCCTCCCATTTTCTGTACTCTAAGTGTGGTAAAAGCTTTGATTGTAATGTAAATCTCAGAGCGCATCAGAAAGTCCACATGGGATAGAAACCATTTGCACGTATAGAGTCTGATAAAAGCTTTGGTCAGAAGATAAACCTCACAATGCACCAGAGAATACACACAGAGAATACATGTCCTTAGTGTGGTAAAAGCTTTGGTTGGAAAGAAAGCCTCACATAGCATCAGAGAATCCACACAGGGATGAAACCATTTACATGCACTGAGGAGGTAAAAGCTTCAGTTGTATTGGGACAGGTAATTAGGGAATATACACTCTTGCTATGAAGTATGGAAAAATAGCACTCTGGTATTTCGATACATATAATGAGACCTCCTTTTTATCTATAGATCTGAATTCAAAGTCTAAATCTACTGATAGATACAGGGCACAGATGTTATAAAAAAAATAGTAAGCTTGGCATCAGGTAGAATAGTGGGAAAGTGACATCCCATGAAAGCAATAGGGCATCCTTGGGGGCACTGCAGTGGACTTTATAAAATGCCCCCAGGTACACACCTCACCATTGCTCCCATACCTTGTCTGCTGAGCCCCCCAAACCCACCCCAAACCCACTAGCACCAACTGTACACCACTACCATAGGCCTTACAGGTGAAGGGAGCACCAATATGTGGGTACTGTGGGTTTTTGGTGGGTTTTGCAGGACTCACAGTTTCCTCCACAACTGCAACATGTAGTGGGAGGTAGAAGCCTGGGTCCAGGAGCAATGGTGAGATGTGTACCTGGGGGCATTTTATAAAGTCACTGACCCCCTCCCACCCTCAAAATAAATTTTAAAATATTTTTCCAGCCTCTATTCCAGCCTCAAATATCATACCCAGCTCCATGACAGCAGTATGTAGGTCCCTGGAGCAGTTTTAGTGGGTACAGTGCACTTCAGGCAGGCAGACCCAGCCCCCCCCCACCTGTTACACTTGTGGTGGTAAATGTGAGCCCTTCAAATCCCACCAGAAACCCACTGTACCCACATGAAGGTGCCCCCTTCACCCATAAAGGCTATGGTAGTGGTGTACAGTTTTGGGGCATGGGTTTTGGGGGGCTCAGCACACAAGGTAATGGAACTATGCACCTGGGAGAATTTCTGAAGTCCACTGCAATGCCCCCTAGGGTGCCCGGTTGGTGTCCTTTATGTAACTTTGTAAGTCTAAGTGATTTGAAAATACACCTCATATCTGATAAATCTATTTGAGGTTGATACCAAAATCTGCAAGAGCATAGACATTCCTGATGGTGTGGATAACTTGAGAAAGGACTGGTCTGAAATGTGGCACATAAGATTTAATAACAAACAGTACTCCTGCTCGGTTGTTGGCTATTGAGCAGAGTTATACTTTTCAGTGGGATACTGTGACCCCTAGAGGGCTTAATCTGGAAATTGAATGGATTTGAGACTCTGTTTCTTTAAGTTAAGGGTGTTTCCTCTTCACTGTTTGGTATTTAGCCTGTCGTTCCTTGTTGCGATTCATGAGCTGGAAGCTTGGAGGTGGAGCTGGGATTCCCTGCCTGGACGTTGGTCCCGTTGGTGAGTAGCTGTTACAATGTATACTCATACGCATTGTATTCATGTGAAGAATGATTGTTAGATTGTTAGCTAATTATGCTACTGTGTTTTTTTGTTTTTTTGCTGATATGTTATAGGCTATAAGGGGTGGTTCCCCATGAGGAAGAGCTACGAAATGTGGTCTCGCATTGGGGAACTTTGGAGTATACCAACGGTGTGGGTTTAATTAATTTATCCCTGGAAGCCTCCCTCTTGCCTGAAGCACTTCATGGCTGCCTTTAAATTAAAGGTTTGACTGTGTGTAGGATCACAGAAGATTCATGTGACTTTTCAATCCCCAGTGTTTCTGTGTTTTTTTTATCACAGGGATAAGAACTTTGGCTTTATATTGCAGTGAGGTTTTTTCCTCTCTTCACCTGAGAATTTGTTGGATACAAAGATCAGCAATATCCACTACTACAACTACTAAGAACTGGGTCCGGTATGCCATTGTTATCTATAGCTTATTGACTGATCTTTATTGAGCCTGTGCTCTGATGATATACAGAGACTGAAGAAACTGCAATTCAGGGTTTATGTTTAATGCTCTCGGTGGGACTTGCATATATGATCAGGGTATAAGTGTGGTATGGATGGCAGTGCGAGTGAGTTGCAGGGATATTATTTAGTAATTTTTAATGCACTGATTTGTTTTCACTAATACAGATTTTGTAATTTATATAGAACAGGAGTACTGTTTGTTATTAATGTTTTAGGTAATTCCTATTATATGTATATCCCCTATTAGGACTAAGATAAGATTTAATGCCAAAGAATGAAGGGCAATGCTTTTGGAAGGCAAAATCCTGAGGGAATAGAACAGTTTAGGGGATGAAGAACATTTGTGCTTGAAAGGGGAGTAGAACTTGGACGTGATCGTATGTGATGATCTTAAGGTGGCCAAATAGGTAGAAATGGTGATGGAGAAAGATAGAAGGATGATTGGGTGCATATGGAGAGAAATGGCCAGTAGGAAAAAGGAGGTGGTGATGCTCCTATATAAGACATTGGTGAGATCTCATTTAGAATATTGTATACAATTCTGGAGACTGCACAATCAAAAAGGTATAAACAGGATGGAGTCGTTCCAGAGGATGGCTACTAAAATGGTCAGTGGTCTCTGTCATAAAGGGGCCGATATTCAGATGGTGGGAAGCATCCCGCATAAGTGCAACAGTCAGCAGTGACCCTAGATATTTATTGCTGGGCCATTTTCTTATATGATGGGGGCGAGCCCCACCCAATGCATCCCATGATTCACTGGGAAAGCCAGGGTGCTGCCATTTTGAAGGCAGCACTGGAAGGAGAAGGGAGTGCTACTGCACAGACAGGCAATCACAGACCATAGGGACACTAGGAGACAATGTGCAGGTGAGTCAGGGGAGACAATGAGATGTGAGAGAATTGATGGACAGGGAAAAGAAGGTTTAGGGTGACTTCACAAATGAGATATGTTTGGGGGGGGCGTCAAATGCAGGGACACCACATTTATCTCCGCATAAAACTGCAGAGAAGCACAAACACTTCATAATCAAATAGATGTTACAAAAAAAAAACATATGTGATTTTACAAAACTGGCCCAACGTTATGAACAACCCACATTATTTCATTTAGCATCAAGAGACTGGAAGAGTAATGTAAATCCCAGTGGATAGCAGCAAAACTAGAAGAGAGGAGAGCCACTAAAAACATATCTATATAAATAAATGTATCTAACTCCATCTAAAAATAAAATGTATCTAAAGCTGACAAAAAAGTTTATAAAGCTTTTTGACAACAGAAGTGGTGGGCACAGGCACTATATAAGTGTACATGGGCTCTCCCAACTGAATTGTAGAATATAAAAATTATTAAAAATTTTTCCTCTGAAAAATGCAAACTGCAATGCAGTGTCATCGCAGAAAGGCAAAGAGGCAGTTTTATATGGAAATATATATGTGGTGTCCCAATGTTTGAACAAATTTACTTAAACTGAATATCAGGTTTGCCTTGAGTTATTTTATTTTCATTGTGCTTATGTTCTTTTGCTAAATGTTTTCATAGTATTTTTAACATAATAACCAGGCACTTCCTCTCTGGTACTTACATTTATTCATAATTTTTGATCTTATGTTTGTCCTTATACTTATTTACATAGGTGCAGTAGTTAGAGATTCATTTTTCATATTAATCATATATTTCATATGGTGGTTTCATTGGTGGTGACTTGGCAAATGGTTTGATTAATTAATGTTCTATATCTATAGATTTTGTAGAGTCTTATTAAGTTTGACTATATCTGATTTATTTTGGACAATAAATTTGATTTTATTACCTTGCTCTCTGGGTTTGGCTCCTTTAGTGGATTCAACCAAACACTGTAGAGATTTGATTGTCTGCTGCTTAAGGGTAAAAATAACATAAGGAGGAAAAGACATCAAAACAGCCCCAGTGCTACAGTGACATTGTCACTGACAACTTCAAAGCACTTGCTAGGCAGTTGTGTCATCACTGGCCAAAAACCTTCTTCAAATGAATACTTTTATAACCTTTTTTCTTTTTTTGTTATTGTTTTTCCTTGCTCGAAAGACCACTCAACAATCAATAATGCCACAAAAAATATATGAAAATGGCCACTTTACTTCTTCAACAGATCCATCCAATCCACTCCCGGTCTTGTTACTCTCAACAGGGACCCGTTTCGCCCACCAGGCATACAGTATACTGTGAATTGAATGTGAAGAAGAAGACAAAACGCCTCGGTGATCTCTCCGTTCTCCCTTAAGAAAGCCAGTGGGCAAAACGGGTCCCCATCGGGAGTAATGAGACCGGGAGTGAATTGGACTGATCTGTTGAAGAAGCTAAGTGGCCATTTTCATATAATTTTTGTGTCGTTATTGACTGTTGGGTGGTCTTTTGAGCAAAAAAAACCAACAACAACAACAAAAAAAAAAAAAAAAAAAAAAAAAGGGAATAAAAGTATTCATTTGAAGGAGGTTTTTGGCCAGTGATGACACAACTGCCTAGCAAGTGCTTTGAAGTTATCAGTGACAATGTCGCTGTAGCACTGGGTCTGTATAGAGGTATTTTCCTCCTCCTGTTATTTTTCCCTTAAGTAGCAGACAATTAAATCTGTATAGTGTTTGGTTGCAAGTCTTTTGAAGTTTCTGTAGAAGAGTATACATATAATTTTGAAGTGTCCTTTAGTGGATGACCATTGGTCCTTCCCTACTCTTTTTCTTTTGGTATTTGCATTGGTAGGGAATTTGCTTTTTTATCTTTTCTTTCTAACCATTGGATGTGTGCACAAAATAATATGTGAGGTGACACAAGGAGGTTATAAGATGTTTTCTGTGATAGCTGTTTCTTTGGTATTGATTTGTGCACTTTCTGTCCACCCGAGAATTGGCTACGGTTTGATGTTTTGTTAATTCTCCTTTGAGTAAACAATAGAAAAAAGATCTAAATACCATATGAAAATTAGAACACTTCTAAATGCAAATAACGGTAAGTATATGGAAAATACAGGAAGTAAATTGATTTATTTTCAAAAATAGAGAGGAAAATACCTCATAATGACCCAGATCACTAGTATCAGAGCTCAAACTTTCTTACGGCTACCTTACAAAGTGATCGGTCAAAAAGTCATCATCGGTCTAGAAAAACCTCCCTGAAAAATGTTAGGTAGATCTAGTGAACATCAAAACTTTTAATTACTCTTTATAACATCTACCAAACCAAAAAATTAAATTAGAAAAAATTGAAAAATGGCACTTAGCTTAGAGCGCACAGCTGAATCACATCACATTCTGTTGATATATCCATTCTACTGGTTCACTCTTCATAAGGAACCGGATCAGCAGGCATTCCCAACAATTCTTTATACAACAGAAAAAATTGGCAAAGGTCCTGATGGGGACCCATTTTGCAAAGGCTTCTTCCGAAGACTGATGACACTGTATTGGAAAAATCAAAAAGACATTCTTAAATATATTGTTCAAAATACAAATATTCAAAACACTTTCCAAAAACTATAAACCCACTTATGATGTGCACTGAATCTGTTTCTAATGGCAGAAACACATACAAAATGGCACCCCTTATTTCAAAAGAATGCCATCAAAAAGAACCAATCAGATGATTCTGACGTCACTCAAAAATCACTAACAGCTGATTCATAAAAACAGTCCATTGAAGTGTAGTATTGAGTCCCTCAGGTTCCAGGGATTTAAGCCAATATATCCAGCTTTGTTCCTGCTGCAATAATGCTCTATCTCTGTCTTCTCCATGAATGGTTTTCTTAACATGAGCAATAATAACCCAACACTGAAAGAACTCAAATTGATGTTGATAATGTCCACAGTGTGCCACAAGAGGTACTCCAATTTTTCTATTAGTGACACAAGATAATATGCTCACTTAATCTAATAGACAATTTCCAAGTGGTCTTCCCTATATATAATTTGTTGCAGGGGCATATTAAAGCATAAACAACATATGTTGGATAAAATAACTCCACCCCTACGTATTTCTAAAGAGTTTTTGTTATGACTAGCTTCTTTAGGAACCCTTTTACTAAGGCACGTGGAGGGGCAAAATCGAACGACGCCAGTCATCTAAATGGGCGGCCATCTCTAAGGCCGGCACCGTAAAGAGGTGTCATGAACCGTATTATCAAAATAAGATGGCCGGCCATCTTTCGTTTCGATAATACGGTTGGAGACGGCCAAATGTCAGAGATGGCCGGCATCGGTTTTCGCCGATAATAGAAACCGATGCCGGCCATCTCAAACCCGGCCAAACCCAAGGCATTTGGTCATGGGAGTGGCCAGCATTCGTAGTGCACTGGTCCTCCTGACATGCCAGGACACCAACCGGGCACCCTAGGGAGCACTGCAGTGGACTTTTAATAGCTCTCAGGTACATAGCTCCCTTCCCTTGGGTGCTGAGCCCCCCAACTCCCCCCCAAAACCCACTCCCCATAACTGTACACCACTACCATAGCTCTTATGGATGAAGGGGGCACTTACATGTGGGTACAGTGGGTTTTGGGTGGGTTTTGGAGGGCTCCCATTTACCATCACAAGTGTAACAGGTGGGGGGGGGATGGGCCTGGGTCCGCCTGCCTGAAGTGCACTGCAGTACCCCCTAAAACTGCTCCAGGGACCTACATACTGCTGTCATGGAGCTGGGTATGACATTTGAGGCTGGCATAGAGGTTGGCAAAAATGGGGTTTTTTTAAAGGGTAGAAGGGGGATGGTGACCATTGGGGGAGTAAGAGGAGGTCATACCCAATTCCCTCCAGTGGTCATCTGGTGAGTTGGGGCACCTTTTTGAGGCTCGGTCCTAAAAATAAATGGACCAAGTAAAACCGGCCAAATGCTCATCAGGGCCGGCCTTCTTTTTTCCATTATCGGCCGAGGGTGGCCATGTGCTAACTATGCCCCTGTCCCGCATTCACTACGCCTCCAACACCCCCCCTAAATCTTTAGCCTCTCTTGCGACGGACTGCAGTTGAGGTCGGCCAAAATCGGCTTTCAATTATGCCGATTTCGCTGGGCTTGAGAGATGGCCAGCCATCTCCCGATGTGTCAAAAGATGGCCGGCCTTCTCTTTCGATAATAAGCAGGCTAGGCACCTATGCACATACAACATGCATCAGATTAGAACTACCACCCGGCTACCATGTGCTCCGGGTGGTAATTCTAATTTTGATGAGTGTCCAAAACGCGCGGCAGAAGTCATTTCTATTTTCTACAGCGTGGCACTAACCGGGTGGTAATTGGCAGTAATGATTATAGCCCGGTTAACACATGAGACCTTACCACTGGTCAAAGGGTGGTGGTAAGCTCTCAGGCCCAAAATAGACGCACGCTGGATTTTATTTTGCTGCATGTCCATTTTCGGCCAAAAAAGGGCCTTTTTTGCAGGTGTTCTGAAAAATGGGCCTACGTGCATTCAATACATGCGCCTACATCAGCGCAGGTAATTTTTCAGTGTGCCATAGTTAAAGGTACCCTTAATGATTACTGAGATTTTTTGGAGGCTTCAAAATCACAATTTTGAACAAATTCAAGGGGTAGCCATGGGGGCTTCATTAGCACTATCTGTAACAACGCTATATCTGGCTGATTTTGAAGATCAATTTATTTATGGATCAACTTGGTTCCAATATGTACAACTGTGGATGTGGAGTTGAGCACTGTGGAGTTGAGCTGTGACTGTCCTAATAGCCCAGTCACCAAGATCCTGAAGCAGCAGCGCAAAACGCTGGCCACCGTCAGCTTGAGACAAGAGGGCGAAGAAAGCACGGCACAGCACTGGATCTGGCAGTGCGGTCAATTGATGAGTACCGACTTTAAAGATAAGTGTCAGTATCACATGCAATAAAAAATAGAAAAGAAAAAAATTACAGAGAGACATGTACATCATTTAAGCAGCAGGAAGTTGACCTTAAATTGAAGGTTTTTTGGGCCGATGATGATCTTAGAGATCTGTTCAGCTCCGGTAGATCTATAGTATCTAGCAGCTCTTTGAGGCCTTTTTCCTTCCTGCTCAGTGCTGTACGATTTATAGATAGTTAGAGCAGCACTTCTTTTTACACAATCTCACTAGCAGGCTTATTTTCGAAAGTGATCGCCGGCGATCTTCCGACATGAATCGGGAGATGGCCAGTGATCTCTCAAAAGCGGCAAAATCGGTATAATCAAAAGCGGCTTTTTTGACACCATTGCTGCTTTCCCATCGCCGCACCGGCGAAAGTTAAAGGGGGCTTGTCGGCGGCGTAGCGAAGGCGGGTCATGGGCAGGCATGAGCGTGGCTACCAGATGGCTGGCTTTCGCGGATAATGAAAAAAAAAGCAGCGTTAATCAGTATTTCGCCGGGTTTACTTGGTCCTTTTATTTTCACGACCAAGCCTCAAAAAGGTGCCCCAACTGACCAGATGACCACTGGAGGGAATGGGGAATGACCTCCCCATAGTCTCCAGGTGGTCAACAACCCCCTCCCACACTAAAAAAATAAAAATAAAAACCTTTTTTTTACCAGCCTGTATGCCAACCTGAAATGTCATAACCAGTTCCCTGACAGCAGTATGCAAGTCCCTGGGCAGTTTGTAATGGGTGCAGTGCACTTCACTTCAGGCAGGCAGACCCAGTCCCATCCCCCCTACCTGTTACACTTGTGGTAGTAAGTGTTGAGCCCTCCAACCCCCCCCCAAAACCCACTATACCCACATGTAGGTGCCCCCTTCATCCATAAGGGCTATGTTAGTGGTGTAGAGTTGTGGGGAGTGGGTTTTGGGGGGGGGATTGGGGAGCTCAGCACCTAAAGTAAGGGAGCTATGCACCTGGGAGGTATTTGTATATTTTTAAAAATTTTTTAGAAGTGCCCCCTATGGTGCCCGGTTCTTGTCCTGGCATGTCAGAGGGACCAGTGCACTACAAACGCTAGCTCCTCCCACGACCAAATGCCTTGGATTTCGCCGGATTTGAGATCTCCGGCATTTTTTTCCATTTTCGCTGAAAAACAAACCCAGCGATCTCAAACCCGGCGAACTCTGGCATTTGGCTGGGCTAAACTGTATTATCAAAAGAAAGATGGGCTGCTATTTTTTTCGATAATACAATTCCGGACAGCTGTTGCGCCACCACCAAAATAAATCACCGGCGATCTATTTCGCCGGCGATGTTCAATTATGCCCCTCTAGGTCATTTTTGGTGAGTGGAAATTGTTGGCTCTGTTTTAAAGCAACTGTGGAAAAGACATTTGGATACGTGGAGGGGCATAATCGAATGCGAACGCCTATCCCCATGGGCATCTATTTCCGAAAATGGGTACGTGAAGAGGCGGGACAGACCATATTTTCGAAAAAATGGATGTTTTTCAGCTGGGCATTTGTTTTTTTTAGCGATAATGGAAACTAAAAACGCCCAGCTCAAAAACGTCCTAATCCGAGCCATTTGGTCATGGGAGGGACCAGGATTCGTAGTACACTGGCCCCCCTGATATGCCAGGACACCAACTGGGCACCCTAGAGGTCAGTGCGGTGGACTTCAGAAAAAGCTCCCACATGCATAGCTCCCTTACCACGGGTGCTGAGCACCCAACCCCCCTCCCCCAAAACCCACTACCCTCAAATGTACAACACTACCATATCTCTTAGGGGTGAAGGGGGCACCTACATGTGGGTATAGTGGCTTTTGGAGACCTCCCATTTACCAGCACAAGTGTTACAGGTAGGGGGGGATGGGCCTGGGTCCACCTGGCTGAAGTGCACTGCGGTACCCACTAAAAGTGCTCCAGGGACCTGCATACACGCAGGCCTCTAGGACTTGTTGGCACACCAGTTGACACCTGAAGACTAATCTCTCCGAAAACGTCCCTTATTGGAATAAGCACGCTTACTCACAGTTAACTGCAGATCAGAGGTTGTGCCCCACTGGCAACGAGTCTCCCTGGTACTGAGATGAGCAGTAGGTCAGAGCTGGCAGAATGCTGTACAATGCCCTCTTCCAGCCACATTCAAGGGAAGAACTAAGTTCTGTAACGTGGTTAACACGTGAAAGGGATCTAAAACTGGCTTACAAAAATGGCCACTACCTCATGGACTACCGGAACAAAACAGGGCACACACTGACCCAGTAAGCAGGGGGAAAAGCACCATGGGAGTACAGCCTACCAACTACCAACATTGTGAGCATTTGCCACAAGCTAGTGGAATCACGGAGCCCAATACCCTACACCCACGTAACAGAAAAGGTGTCACACTCACCCGAGAGCCACATCAGAACCAGGGAAAGGCTGTCACAGGATAGAACAAATTCTGCTGTCATAGAGGTGGGTATGGCATTTGAGGCTGCATAGAGGTTGAAAAAAACGTTTTTAAAGTGGTTTTTTTTTGGTGGGAGGGAGTTAGTGACCACTGGGGGAGTCTGGGTAGGTCATCCCCGATTCCCACCAGTGGTCATCTGGGCAGTTGAGGCACTTTTTTGGGACCTGTTCGTGAAAAAAAGGGTCCAAAATCGCAGTAAAAACGCCTTTTTTTCGATTATCAGCTAAAGACGCCAATCTCTCCTCGGCCGATAACTACGCCCCAGTTCCGCCTTCACCACGCCTCCAACACGCCCCCGGTCAACTTTACCCGTTTCCGCGACGGATTGCAGTTGGAAATGCCCAAAATCGGCTTTCAATTATACCGATTTGGGCGCCCACGGGAGAAAGACGCCAAATATCCCGATTTGAGTCGCAATATAGGCGTTTTTCTCTTTCGATTAAAAGCAAGATAGTAACATAGTAGATGACGGCAGAAAAAGACCTGCACGGTCCATGCAGTGTGCCCAACAAGATAACTCATATGTGCTACTTTTTGTGTATACCCTACTTTGATTTGTACCTGTGCTCTTCAGGGCACAGACCGTATAAGTCTGCCCAGCACTATCCCTGCCTCCCAACCACCAGTCCCGCTTCCCACCACCGGCTCTGGCACAGACCGTATAAGTCTGCCCAGCACTATCCCCGTCTCCCAACCCCCAGCCCTGCCTCCCGATCTTGACTAAGCTCCTGAGGATCCATTCCTTCTGCACAGGATTCCTTTATGCTTATTCCACGCATTTTTGAATTCCGTTACCGTTTTCATTTCCACCACCTCCCGTGGGAGGGCATTCCAAGCATCCACTACTCTCTCCGTTAAAAAATACTTCCTGACATTTTTCTTGAGTCTGTCCCCCTTCAATCTCATTTCATGTCCTCTCGTTCTACCGCCTTCGCATCTCCAGAAAAGGTTCATTTGCGGATTAATACCTTTCAAATATTTGAACGTCTGTATCATATCACCCCTGTTTCTCCTTTCCTCCAGAGTATACATGTTTAGTTCAGCAAGTCTCTCATACGTCTTGTAACGCAAATCCCATACCATTCTCGTAGCTTTTCTTTGCACCGCTTCAATTCTTTTTACATCCTTAGCAAGATACGGCCTCCAAAACTGAACACAATACTCCAGGTGGGGCCTCACCAACGACTTATACAGGGGCATCAACACCCCCTTTCTTCTGCTGGTCACACCTCTCTCTATACAGCCTAACAACCTTCTAGCTACTGCCACCGCCTTGTCACACTGTTTCATCGCCTTCAAATCCTCAGATACTATCACCCCACGATCCCTCTCTCCGTCCGTACCTATCAGACTCTCCCCGCCTAACACATACGTCTCCCGTGGATTTCTATTCCCTAAGTGCATCACTTTGCATTTCTTCGCATTGAATTTTAATTGCCAAACCTTAGACCATTCTTCTAGCTTCCTCAGATCCTTTTTCATGTTTTCCACTCGCTCCCGGGTGTCCACTCTGTTACAGATCTTAGTATCATCCGCAAATAGGCAAACTTTACCTTCTAACTCTTCAGCAATGTCACTCACAAATATATTGAACAGAATCGGCCCCAGCACCGATCCCTGAGGCTGAATTTTTTTTATCTGGACTGGAACACAACACCAATTATTGGAATTTACACAGTGGATTAATATATTGCAGAGTAATCTTACATTCATGGCACATTTTGATTGTCAAAAATGTGAATTTTTGGATGTTTGGATATATAGAATGGGTGCTACTATTCAAACTACTTTATATCAAAAACTCATGGCTTACAACACTATGTTAAATTTTTCTAGTTAACAATAAAATAAGATGCACTGATCTGCCTACTGAGATAAAGCAATATCAAAGCAGATCAAATAAAAACAAGTGAGAAAAGTGAATAAAAGAGAAGTGGTTTTATTAAAACAGTTACTCGATGTGGCCACATTTCTGAGGGCGAAACGTGGCTACCTTGGGTAATCTACTATAAAAAAAAATGCACCCTGAACGTTCTGAGGACAAAGGTTCTGAACTCACAGCACAACGATAAAGGGTTCGTAAGTTCATGGTGGTGAAGCCATCCCATTATGACTCTGTGCCCCGCCCTTCCGTCAAACGTCATGACGTCGAACGAACCCTTTAACGTTGTGCTGTGAGTTCAGAACCTTTGCACCAAGAACGTTCAGGGAACGTTTTAAAATAGTACAAGTCAATGAACGAAACACAACCAAGCAGGGGGAGCAGTAGGGAAACACGTGGAGCGTGTTTCCCTACTCCTCCCCCTGGATGTGCAACACCACCCCCACCCAAAGCCACCCACGACAAACCGCAAAAAAAAAATAAGATGCCCCACTTCCACATGCTGGAGGTGCAACAACCACCCCCGCACCGCCCCCCCCCCCAAGCCACCCACGAAAATCCTGGGAAAAAAATAAGCCCCGCAACACAATCCAGATGAAGCAACACCCACCCCCACCCCTACCCACCCACCGACACGTAGCTTTGCCCCCGGGGAACCTGAAACCCCGCAAGAACACGTCCTGTCTTCAGACTCCGGCGTGATCTTCAGCATTACTAGCCTCTGCAGGCAGGGCTTCTGTGCGTCTGACGTCCTGCATGTGCAGGACATCAGATGCATAGAACCCCGCCCTGCAGAGGCTAGCAATGCTGAAGATCAAGCGGGACTCAGCACAGCACACAACAAAGGACATCTGCTGGCGGGATTTTGTGTCCCCCGCCATTAAAACTATGAGACGGTAGGGTGGGATGGCAGCAGGAGGGGGGGGGGGCAACGCACGGCGGCGGTGGCGGGTGCATCACGCGGAGGAAGCGGAGACGGCACACAACAAACAACCCGTGAAAGCAGCCTCCGCTTCCTTCGATCATCATCACACTACAATCGCCCCCCCAAATGAAATATAAAACACACACACACACACACACACACACTCTCACAACTGGCAGCGCTCCATGAAACCCCAGCCCCCACCCCCCACACACAATCAATCACTCATCTGGCAGCGGTTCCAGAACCCACCACCCAAAAAAACCACACAAACACTTACTCACTCTCAATTGGCCACAGTTCTTCAACGCACCCCCCACAACATGCACACACACTCACTCTCTCATCTGGCAGCGCTTCCTGAAATCCCTGCCCCCCCCCCCACACTCACTCACTCACTCATCTGGCAACCCCCCCCACCACACACACACTCACTCTCTCATCTGGCAGCGCTTCCTGAAAACCCTGCCCCCCCCCGCCCACACACACTCACTCACTCATCTAGCAGCCGTTCCTGCCCCCCCACACACACACTTACTCACTCACTCTCATTTGGCCACACTTCCTCAACGCCTACAGCCCCCCCAAAACACACACACACTCACTCTCTCATCTGGCAGCGCTTCCTGAAACCCCTGCCCCCCCCCCACACTCATACTCTCATTTTGCAACACTTCCTGAACCCCCCCCCCCTCCAACACACACACACACACACTCACTCTCTCATCTGGCAGCGCTTCCTGAACCCCACCACATACACACTCACTCTCATGTGGAAACGCACAATAAACCCACCCTCACACACACAATCACTCACTCAACTGCCAGCGCTTCCATACCCCCCACACCCCTCTTCTTCCCCGCTGAAATCCCAAACACACACACCCCCACACCCCTCCAACACACACACACACACTCTCTCTCTCTCACTCTGGCAGCGCTTCCTGAACCCCCCTCCCCCCCAAACCACTCTCTCACATCTGGCAAGCATCATGAAACCCCGTACACACACGCACTCACTCTCTCTCTCTCATTTGGCAGTGCTTCCTGAAACCCCTGCCCCACCCACACACACACACTCACTTACTAATCTGGCAGCCGTTCCTAACCCCCCCCCCACACACACACCTACTCACTCACTATCATTTGGCCCCGCTACCTCAACCCTCCCCCCCCACACACACACACACTCACTCTCTCTTCTGCAAGTGCTTCCTGAACCCACGCCCCAAACACACACACACTCATCTGACAGTGCTTGATAAACCGCCCACCCCCCCCACACACTCACTCACTCACTCATCTGGCAGCGCTTCCTGAACCCCCCCACACCCCTCTTCTTTAAAGCTGACACCCCAACAACCCCCCAAACGCACACACACACTCTCTCTCATCTGGTAGCACTTCCTGAAACCCCATACATACACACACACACACACTCACTATCTCATCTGGCAGCACTTCCTGAACCCCCCTACCCCCCCCCCCCCCCACACACACACACACTCAATCTTGCACACCAATTGCTTGGGTGCAGTGGCGGAAATCTCAAACACCAGAAAGATAGAGGGGGAGGGGGCTGACACCAGAAAGAGAGAGAGAGGGTGGTATCTCTGTCACACACACACTCTCTCACACTCTCTCTCTCACAGACAATGTCTTTCTGTCTCTCTCTCACACACACTCTATGTCTCACAGTGTATCACATTCACTCTCTATGTCACACAATCGCTCACACACTCGCTTGGTTTCATACACTCAGTCTCACAGAGCATCTGAGTATCACACACACTCTCTCTCACACACACACTGAATCTGTGTGAAACACACTCTAAATCACACTGTCTCATATACGCACTTGCACACACTCTCATTCTCACACATACACTCTCTCACAGACACACTCACACCCAGACTCTCTCTCTCTCTCACACACACACACACACACTCGCACTTTCACTCTCTCTCACACACACACTCACTCTCACAAACACTCTCCCAAACATACACACTCCGAGGACAACCTTGCTAGCGCCCGTTTCATATGTGTCAGGAACAGGCCTTTTTTACTAGTTGTTTTAATAAAACCACTTCTCTTTTATTCACTTTTCTCACTTGTTTTTATTTGATCTGCTTTGATATTACATTTTTCTAGTTTCCATCTATGCCACCTGAGAGTAAATCTGCCAGTCAATCAATTTTTTCATTTAAGACGGATCTGTTCCTCTAGTGATAATTTTGAATTTCAGGCTAATCAGTTGCCATCTCGCTTCATAGAATGTGGTTATCTTATGAAGCTAATCAAGAAGGCATATTTAAGGGCTAAATATGCCCAACGTGAACTTCTACTCCAGTATAAACAATCTGCAGAAGAAGAAGACAAGTTGATGGCAGTCTTACCATTCTTAACACTGAGTTCTAAAATTGCTACTTTAATCCATTCACATTGGAATATTATACAAATCCATGAATGCTTTAAAAATCACTTAATTTGTGCTTTTCGGTGGAGTAAGACAATTGGGAATTCCTGTCTTATAAGTGTTTGGATTATGCAGAAACTACTAACCTTACATTAATAAATTTTAAATGTATTGAATGTCAGTGGTGTCCTTTAACGATCGAGGACACTGATTGGGTATGTCCTATAACTCTTCAGTGTATATCATCTCGTACTCGTACCACTTGTAAGACAGCTAATGCAATCTACATGATTATATGCCCTTGCCAACAATTATACATTGGACGATCAAGCAGTCCTATCAGACTTATCACGTATTTAGAATCAGATATTATTGGCACCTTTAGTACATCACTGGCGGGATTGCAATCATCAACTTGAAGATTTATGGTGGCATATTTTGGATAGTGTTCAATTCGGTTTGAACAATTGCTAAATTATACGGAGCAGAGATTGATTTTTCAATTGAAAACACTTTTTGCTCTTCTGGTCTTAATGCAGAACTAGAGTGGCGGTCATTGGTATGATCCAGCTAAGTGACATTTGTTCTCTCCAGTCAGCACTGGTTTGCTGCATCCAAGCATGTTTGCTTACTTATTACTTGCTATCACAAATATATTTTGTGACATCAGACGTCATTGCTATACGCTCAGAAGATATATGTGAAAACTGCAAATACTATTTGTAAGCTTTTTTTATTATTACTTGCAAGTTTTAGCTATTTAGTTGGACTAGCTCAGTTTTTGTTATTTTTTTAGTGGAACTCTACCCTGAAGAAGATTGCAAAACCTGGCCATGTTGGCAGAGGCTCCATTCATTTTCTAAGCTAAGTAGTTTTAGAATTTTTAATATAAAAAGATTAAAGATAAAATGAGGGACCAATGAGGAGTATGCCGTGCTATGTCAAAAAATTGACTGCTGATTGCATTGTGATACCTGAGGATCCTGTTATTTAAAAAAAAAACGTTATTGTGTGAATACGAATATACTTGCAAGTCTGATGGTGTTGAAAAATTGGCACTTTGAGAATGTTTGCTGGGAAAACTGATTGTGTTATAAATTTTAGGATAGCATTTTAAAATATATTGATCTCATTTACTTCCAAATTTATGTTGTTCTCACTTGCTCTGGTTGCTAAATAAATACATAATGTTTCTAATGTGATTTAGAAATGGTAAGTAAAGATCAACACACTAAGGGCGCTGTTTACTAAGGTGAGCTAGCTTTTTAGCACATGCTAATAATTAGCACACACTAACTGTGCAGAAGCCCATTACGGGCACCTACACAGTTAGCATGCGCTAATGCTTAGCTCGTGCTAAAAATGCTAATGTGCCTATAGCACAGCTTAGTAAACAGGGCCCTAATTTTGATCTGTCTTTGATAAATTAACTTCTTGATAAATTTTTATAGCTTAGAAAGGTTATTTGCTTAAAAGGGATTTTCTGTATTAGGGAAAGTCAAATTTTTTCAGATTGTTTCGAGATTACTTTTACCTTTTCTTCCCAGTGTAGATGAAAATGAGGAGAAGGAGAAATCTGTTAAGCATAATCAAATCTTGGATCAAATCATAGTCTAGCTCAGTTTGTGGGGTTTGAAACTAGCCAAGAGAAAGAGAGGGCTCCTGATCAATAAATCCATGATGAGATCTTTGAATTCTCCATGAAGAAAGTTGAAAAAGGTGTGGTAATAGGCGGGGTATAAATGATATAAATAAATAAATAAATAAATAAATAAATAAATAAAATATAGGTACCTTCTTATCCTCTTATCATAGACACCCTATCAAAATTACCCTCCATGAGCTAATGTGGCTATGCACAGGACTACAGGATTTCTTAGCTGAAGCTTTCCAATAGGAGGTTAAAAGAGCTAATACTAATCATTTTACACTCTGAGAATGCTTATGCCAGCTAGGGAGCAAAAATAACATTTATTATGATTTTGCGCTGCTTAATTCAAAGAGTGTTTTATTATTTTCTCAGCATCAGTGGATGTCCTCACCAGTACATAGGAACATTAATGTTGCCATACTGAGAAAGAACAAAAGTCCATCAAGCCTAGTATCCGGTTTCCAACAGTGGCCAATCCAGGTCACAAGTACCTGGCAAGATCCCAGAACAGTAAAACAGATTTTATGCTGCTTATCCTTTAAACAAGTAGTGGATTTTCCTAAGGTCATCTTAATAATGGCTTATGGACTTTTCTTTTAGGAAATTATAAGAACATTATTATAGCTATACTAGGTCAGGCCAATTAAGGTCACAAGTAACTGGCAGAAACCCAAACAGTATCAAGATTTCATGCTACCAGTCCCTGGGCAAGCAGTGCCTTCTTTGTGTGTCTCAATAGCAAACTATGGACTTTTCCTCCAGGAACATGTCCAATCTTTTCTTAAATGTCACTTCTATGTACACTGAACTCTTTTACAGAATCCTTGATACTCACAAATCCAAACCACACACTGTTGAAACTCCTTTCTTCCTATTGTGAAGAGATGTGTAAACGAACCACTACTGGCAGGAGGAAAGACCTCAAAAACACCTGGGTGCTGAGACTAGCTTTTCAATCACAATCTTTTAAATCACTCACCAGGCTCATGCTCATCATTGGTCAAAACCTCCTCCAACCTATTACATTTGTCTGCTTTTCCCAAATACTGTCTAGACCCAGACCCTGGCATTTACTCAGCAGACAGAACCTGGACCAACTTCGAGACACTATCAGAGGATATCAGCTCCCAAACGCTCAAAAGATTTGCCAAATCTCATTGCAAACTGGACATATGTTCAAACAACCTCATGACATCTGCTCCTCAACAATTTATAACAGACAAAACGAAACACTTGAATTATATGTTACAAAATGGACTCTTCCCGAAGGAGAAAGGAAACATTCTACTCACCCCCATACCCAAAGATACAAAGAAAAGTGACAGTGAACTAACCAACTACAGGCCAGTAGCATCCATTCCCTTAATAACCAAATTAACGGAAGGGTTGGTGACCAAACAACTCACAAACTATTCAAATAAATTCTCAATACTCCACGACTCCCAGTCAGGATTTCGGTCTAACCACAGTACTGAAACAGTACTAGTTACTCTCATGACCAAATTCAAACAAATGATTGCAACTGGAAAGAACATATTACTTCTACAATTTGACATGTCAAGTGCTTTTGACATGGTTGATCATGGAACACTATTACATATCCTTGAGTACTTCAGAATCGGAGGAAACGTTCTCAATTGGTTCAAGGGATTCCTAACCACACGATCATACCAAGTGACTTCTAACTCAACTACTTCAGCCACATGGATACCTGAATGCGGAGTCCCACAGGGATCCCCCTTCTCATAGTAACATAGTAACATAGTAGATGACGGCAGAAAAAGACCTGCATGGTCCATCCAGTCTGCCCAACAAGATAAACTCGTATGTGTATACCTTACCTTGATTTGTACCTGCCTTTTTCAGGGCACAGACCGTACAAGTCTGCCTAGCAGTATTTCCCGCCTCCCAACCACCAGTCCCGCCTCCCATCACCGGCTCTGGCACGGACCATATAAGTCTGCCCTCCACTATCCTCGCCTCCCAACCACCAACCTCTCTTCCCCCACCTGCTCTGCCACCCAATTTCGGCTAAGTTTCTGAGGATCCATTCCTACTGCACAGGATTCCTTTATCCATATCCCATGCATGTTTCAATTCCGTTACCGTTTTCATCTCCACCACCTCCCGCGGGAGGGCATTCCAAGCATCCACCACCCTCTCCGTGAAAAAATACTTCCTGACATCTTTTTTGAGTCTACCCCCCTTCAATCTCATTTCATGTCCTCTCGTTCTACCACCTTCCCATCTCCGGAAAAGATTTTTTTGCGGATTAATACCTTTCAAGTATTTGAACGTCTGTATCATATCACCCCTGTTCCTCCTTTCCTCCAGGGTATACATGTTCAGGTCAGCAAGTCTTTGTTCATACGTCTTGGAACGCAAATTCCATACCATTCTCGTAGCTTTTCTTTGCACCGCTTCCATTTTTTTAACATCCTTCGCAAGGTACGGCCTCCAAAACTGAACACAATACTCCAGGTGGGGCCTCACCAACGACTTGTACAGGGGCATCAACACTTCCTTTCTTCTGCTGATCACACCTCTCTCTATACAGCCTAGCAACCTTCTCGCTATGGCCACCGCCTTGTCACACTGTTTTGTCGCCTTCAGATCCTCGGATACTATCACCCCAAGATCCCTCTCCCCCTCAGTACCTATCAGACACTCACCGCCTAACACATAAGTCTCTCGTGGGTTTCTACTCCCTAAATGCATTACTTTGCATTTCCTCGCATTGAATTTTAATTGCCAAACCTTAGACCATTCTTCTAGCTTCCTCAGATCCCTTTTCATGCTTTCCACTCCCTCCCGGGACTCGCCGACACTATTCAACTTAATGATGATACCCTTGGCCAAACTATTATCAAACCAAAACCTCAACCCATACATAAATGCAGACGATGTAATGATCTACATCCCATTCAAACAAGATCTAAAGGAAATTTCTAATGACATCAATCAAAGTCTCCATATCATGCATTCATGGGCGGATGCATTTCGGCTGAAACTTAATGCAGAAAAAAACCAATGCCTAATACTCACCTCTCAACATAACAAGAACAAATTCACCGCCATTAACATACCAAATCTGAACTTTCCAATTTTGGACACCCTAAAAAGTCTTGGAGTTACCATCGATCGATACCTAACACTCGAGAGCCACGTGAAAAACACAACCAAGAAGATGTTCCACTCCATGTGGAAATGAAAAAGAGTAAGACCTTTCTTCCCAAGGACTGCTTTCTGTAACCTGGTACAATCAATGGTGCTCAGTCATCTAGACTACTGCAATGCACTCTATGCTGGCTGTAAAGAGCAAATAATTAAGAAACTTCAGACAGCCCAGAACACTACAGCTAGACTCAAATTCTGTAAAACAAAATATGAAAGTGCTAAACCCCTACGAGAAAAACTACACTGGCTCCCACTTAAAGAACACATCACGTTCAAAATATGTTCCCTAGTTCACAAAATCATTCACGGAGATGCACCAGCCTACATGTCAGACCTGATAGACTTACCACCCAGGAATGCCAAAAGATCATCCCGCACATTCCTCAATCTGCACTTCCCTAACTGCAAAGGTCTGAAATACAAACTAACGCACGCGTCAAACTTTACCTACTTGAGCACACAGTTATGGAACGCATTGCCGCGCAACTTAAAAACGATTTACGAACTAATGAACTTCCGCAAACTACTGAAGACCCATCTCTTTAACAAGGCATACCACAATGATCAACCAATGTGAATATACACAACTCCTCCACATATATTCAGAACTGTCTTACAATATCTGCTTGTTATACAACTATCATGTTCTATCATTATCATGTTGCCCAAGATCTTTCTGCAACACTAAATGTCTATTTTCTAATATATTTCCACTATTCATGATTATTGTAAGCCACATTGAGCCTGCAAAGAGGTGGGAAAATGTGGGATACAAATGCAATAAATAAATAAATACAATTTTAATGTTGTGGTCTTTTAACTGATTTGATGTCTGCTTCATAGTTGAAGTGATTTATTTTTTGTTTAACTAAACTTAGGACAGCCTTTTTGCTGTCCTAACTTTTGCTGCTTGCTTACTTGGTTAGTGGCAGTGCAGGGGTGGTCTGTAGTGATATTCAGCCACACTGTCCAGTTAAGTACCACTGAATTTCAGCGTTTAGGTGGTCACAAGTAATTTAAGCAGGCAGCCTGTTTAAATCACTTTGAATATCAAGTGGATGGTTTTTAATGTGCCAAAGTGAGTTCAATAGGTTTTTTGAATATTATGTTTGAATTTATTTTATTTTTTGCAATAGAGATGATAGGTAATTATATTTGCTTAATTTGTAACTTTTTTTCTCATTTGACTGAGATTTGAAAGCTTGATGTCCTTATCTAGAACAATGTGTGAAAAGGCACGAGTTGTCCAGATAGTCCTAATTTGTAGATTCTATTAAGCTATAGTATTCTGATTCAAAAAGTTATTAGTGTTCTAAAATTAAGACATGTATACAATGCTTCTTGAAAGTTTTATTTAATAACTACTTAAAAGTTTTGCATGATATTCCTTGAACCAACACATATTATATTAGTGCTTATCATTTACTTGCAGGTGCTGACAAGGTGACACAAACATATTTTACCTCTAGCAATGTGTTCTAACATAGTCAACTGCTTATATGGTTTGAAGTTATATACAAACCAATTTGTACATTTTAACCCAGGGTTTTCACAAGCATGAAATACTTATAAATCTACAGTGGATTTGAACACCCTCCAGGTCATTCTTTTAATATAATTCTGGAAATTAAAATCAGGTGACCATTGTGTTAATGGAAGATTTTGCAATAATAATGCTGTTGGTCCCAAATTTTGCAAAATGTGTCCATTTACTTCAGTGTATCTTTAAATTATTGTAAATTATAGTTGTTATTACAAATAATACATTATTTCAGGGATATTAGGAAATCTAGCTCCAAGCATTTCAGTATAATTGGAAAATGTTTATTTAAGCTCTACAAGTTGCCATGACCGCAGTTGATAATTGAACTGTGAACCATTGTGATGCCTCTGAATGACAGTATATAAAGTCGCAAATACTACTTACAAGTCTATATGTTCAATGCATCAAGCTATACATAAAAATAATAAAGGAAAAAACTTGGCCTCAAAGCTGCCAGGAGCTGCACTTATTCGGCAGACAGTACCTAATGGGAGGCCCACATCCTATATAATAATTTGCACCTCAAACATTCCATGTCTGGCTGCCTGGGTTCGTAACATCTCCTGACGTCAGCCAGCCTCCAGCGTTCCATTCCCCCTCACTGTCCCGCCCTCGCAACAAAACGTAATGACGTCAGAGGGCGGAACAGTGAGAGGGAAGGGAACGCTGGAGGCGAGCTGACGTCAGGAGGGATGTTACGAACGGAACGGAAGCCAGCGCAAGCCAGCCAGAGAACTTTCAGGTAAAAATCGAGGGGAGGAGATAATCATGGGACATCGAGGGGAGGAAGGGAGGAAGGGAAGGGGAGGGCAGGGCAGAGGAGAATTGATGGACATGGATGGGATGGGAGGACAGTAGAGAAGAGAATTGAGGGACATGAATCGGAGGGCAGGGAAGAGGAGAATCGCTGGACATGGAGAGGAGGGGAGGGAAGAGAGAGAAAAAAAGCTTACATAACAGCCTTCCTAGGGCCCGTTTCATTGTTCAGGAAACAGGCATGGTAACACTAGTATTATCATAAGCCATGAAAAAGCCTGAAAAAAAATAATGGGAAGAAAAACTCTCAAAAACCAGAGAGAAAAGTTCCCATCCAAAAAAGCAGACAATATTATAGTAAATAAAACCATAGTGCAGAAAAATAAAGCGATATGTGTATACACATCTCGAAACAGCCAAAGGACTTATCAGCAAATTGCAAATGTTCACAGCTCCAAAGGATACTCATCAGCAATGTTTCATCAATCGATGATTGTAATCCAAAGACAAGAAGCAAACCAAAGATGTCCAATGAAAAGCAGGTATAAGTGCCCATACCTAACTTTAGGCATGGAACACTGCATGTAAATTTTAGGAATGCCCATGATCCACTCATGCTCCTCCCATAGCCATGCTCACTTTTGAGATTCACATGGACTACTTCATAGAATATGTTTAGCAAGTAGTGCGCGTAAATTCTAATTAGTGCCAATAATTGCTTGTTAACATCCAATTATCGACCCCAATTGACTTGTTAACCAATTGAGTTGAACACACAAATCAGATTATGCCCAGGTTTGCATGAACAATTCTAGTTGCACTATATAGAATTTCCAGGTATATATATATGCCTAAATGATAAAATAGCACTGAGTGCACAGCTGTCATTTATGCACATAAGCGCACACTTACCTATGTAAATGAGAGCATTCTATCAATGTAGGCAAACAAATAGCACCTACATTTAAGCAACCAGTTATAGAATGAAGGAATTAATATCCAATTTACTCTCTCTCTCTCTCTCTCTCTCTCATTAACTTAGACCTTCTTTTAAGGATGGGCCACCTTTTATAACAGCATTTACAGGAAATCCTTTGCTAGCATGTACCCCATAGGCCATAGTGGGTGAATGTCTTCAGCACCCCCCCCCCCCCCCCCCCATTATCTTTCAAATGAAAATACTTCATCTCTTTTCTTCACCAGTTGCCTCCAATGCTATCAGCTTTCTTAGAATTCCAAACCTATTCACTTGCATTTTCTATCAGCTTCAATTTAAAATCCCAGTTCATAAGGAAACTGTCACCACACAGATTCCTTTCAATAAGAAAATCCAGTTGTATAGTAGATTTTGTGTTGGATACTGATAGAGACTGGGTCTTGAAGTTGTTTTTTTTTTAAAGTAGGAACATGAGAAATTTATAGACAGATGTATTAATGTGTTTCTTGATATAGAGGGAGCTACTCAAAAGAGTAAGAAATAGTTTACATTAATGAAACCAAGACTCTTGCAGCTAGGGGCATAATTTTGGTTACATTTTCAATGTAGGGGACAGTGACTGGCTGTGAGAGTGGTTACCTTGTGCTGATTCTAGCAGACACTACTGCAGGAAGCTCAGCAAGACCTTGTGATGTCAGCTGCTATAGCATTTACAAGCAGGTAGCTACCATAGAACGTAACTGTAAGTGCATAGCCATGGGCATGTGCTAAAGGGGCATGTCATGCCTAGTTGTAGAAACTTAGGAGCAAGAGACTATCATCAATTAAGCAGTTTGAAAAGGAAATGAAAGAAATGTTGTAAGTACCTAAAATTATGGTTGTTAAGGGTCCTAAAGACTATTATAGTAGTCTAGGCTATTATAGTCCTATAGGCCGTTTAAGTAACACTACCACAAGGAGGTGGGAGGTGGGACTGGTAGTTGGGAGGCGGGGATAGTGCTGGGCAGACCTATACGGTCTGTGCCAGAGCTGGTGGTGGGAGGCGGGGCTGGTGGTTGGGAGGCGGGAATAGTGCTGGCCAGACTTATACGGTCTGTGTCCTGAAGAGGACAGGTACAAATAAAAAGTGGCACATGTGAGTTTATCTTGTTGGGCAGACTGGATGGACCGTGCAGGTCTTTTTCTGCCGTCATCTACTATGTTACTATGAGCTGCTAATAATTCATCTCCATTTGAAGCTTCTTTAAGTACTGGAGGAACAGTAGAACCCCTCCTTTAATCTGCTTCCTTAATCAATCCCAACAATATAATCACATAATCAGGGGATTCTGTAGGGACAACAGCTACAAGATAACCAGTATATATTACAGAGATTAACTATGCTATACCTGTGACCCTGGCTGATGCAAGACAAAGGTATGTGGGCAACCATGACAAGGACTCTTGGTTATATCAACCCCAATCTCCCTGGAGCAAGAATTCAAGGAAAAGCCTCCAGAATAATGTCAGAAGACATTCTTGTGGTTTCTTAAGCCATAACATCAGGGCACAAGCCAATCAACTATATAATTATTGGAGATATTGTTCATATCAAAATAAAAAGGCATCTGCTATGACAATAGATTAACATCACCCTTATTGCATGTTATCTGATCAACTCATCTCATCAATTATCAGAATACTTCAGAGCGAGCACTGCCTGTGACAAGATAAAATCCTGCTATTCCAATCATCCTTTAGAAGAGAGAGACTTACATCAGGTTACATAAGTAAAGATCTGTAATCAGTTTCTATCTAGGGGGACAAACAGTAGGCATATTGGCCACAAGGAGTGTGTGTTCATTCTTGCGTTTAAATTGTCTTTCTTTTGAACTTTTGTTCTAAATTTAATCTGTTACATCCTGAACTTTTGTACATAACTTCCAAATTGTAGTTGTTTCCATAAATGGGCCTAGACACGTGTGCCTGTAGAACAATCAACGGCCATAACGGGTTTTAAGGTCCGTCGCCATATTGGCATGGACGGCTTATAACACATTAATTTTTTGAATTAGATAACACGGCGTGCGGTGTGCCGCTGAGGCAGGAGAAGAGCAAAAATGACGTACCATTAAAGGTGTTTTCGTCTCCCTGAGATCGTTTGCACCTCGGTTCAGTGCTGTGCACAAGGTCTTCCGAGCCATGCCTCAGTGCTGTGCTATGCACTGTGGATTGTGAGCACTGCATGGCCGGCCAAAAACGGCAACCGCGCTGTGGCAAACCCATCTGCCATGCGCCATGGCCAGCGTATGTGGGACTCCAGCCTAGTGCGCGTAACCCCATGACATAGGCGGCTAACCTGAGATGGCTGGCCATCCTGGAAAAGCTAAACAGGGGTCGGCAGGAGAAAGCTAAAATGCCTTGCAGCCACACAAAGTTTTAAATGTCTACATACCGTAAAAATTGTTCTCAATTCGCTGGAATAGTGTGCTCTGCTGTAAGAGCTTCTTTGGCTGTACTCTGCACGAGCTCTGCCCAGGGCAGACATAAAACATGTGCCTGTAAAAATTTCAGGAGCTGCTGCCCAGCGTTGCTCTTCTCCTGCCTCCAAATTCAAAAGGACTTCCTGTGCAGTTCGAATTCATCTCTCCTCCTCCCTTGCTCCTCCCCTTCTTTCCTGCCCCTCCCCTTGCTACCCCTTGTTTCCCTCCCACTACTACCTCTGTTCTCTAGCTGGCCCTCCCTGTACCCTCCTGCACACTTCTGTCTTCGCTGGCCTTCAGCCCGGTTGTGGTCGGCCCCCCCCTTTAATGGGTGTGCCTGGTTCTTTCTCATTCTTATTTGTATTTCATTCTTGTAAATAAATCTTTCCTTGTTATTCTTCTCAGTAACATGTGATTTTGAGTTTGGCAGCATATATTTGGGAGGGGGGTTAGAGAACAGGGTCAGGAGGCATGGTTTATAATTATTTCAGAGTACAAAACAGTTATTTACGTATATATTTATCTCTGTCTTCCACTCCTGGTAGTAAATTATTGGTACTACTCCAACAGTAATTTTGGAGGTTCCACTAAGATATTTGAAGTTTCTCTTTCTGGTAATGCTACACACAGCTGAGCTGTAAGAGAAAAATTAAGACTGTGTCACTTTAACCCACATTCATTTTTTGAGTACTGCATGATAATTTTGTATCTTTAGGAGCATACAAAATAAAACTATAATATATTTTATTTATTTTATGTATTTATTTGTTGCATTTGTATCTACATTTTCCCACCCATTTGCAGGCTCAATGTGGCTTACGATGTTCTATTATGGCATTCGCCATTCCAGGTTAAGGATACAACAGGTATTACATAGAACATGGATGTCATAATTGAATTACATATTACATAGAAACATGTATGTCATAATTGAATTAAGCAGACAGATCTAGTGGGAAATCATTCAGAATAGAGGTAGAGTGGTGATATGTTATAGTTTTAGTTATTGATCATTGTTGTAAGCCTTGTTGAAGAGATATGTCTTTAGAGATTTACGAAAGTTGGTTCATGCAAAGATTGTTTTTAAGTTGAGTGGCAGTGCATTCCACAACTGCGTACTCATGTAGGAAAAGTTGGATGCATTTGTTAGTCTGTATTTTAGTCCTTTGCAGCTAGGGAAGTGAAGATTGAGGAATGTGCGAGCTGGTCTTTTAGCATTCCTGGGTGGCAGATCAATAAGGTCTGACAAATAGGCCGGGGCATCTCCGTGAATGATTTTATGAACTAGGGTGCATACCTTGAACGTGATACGTTCTTTGAGAGGAAGCCAATGTAGTTTTTCTCTTAAGGGTTTTGCACTTTCGTATTTTGTTTTTTCAAATATGAGTCTGGCTGCAGTGTTTTGGGCTGTTTGAAGTTTCTTGATGATTTGCTCTTTACAGCCAGTGTAGAGTGCATTGCAGTAGTCTAGATGACTCAGCAACATTGACTGTACCAGGTTGTGGAAAATGATCCTTGGGAAGAATGGTTGTTCTCTTTTGAGTTTCCACATTGAATAGAACATTTTCTTAGTTGTGTTTTTCACATGACTTTCGAGTGTAAGATTTCGGTTGACAGTAACTCCTAGGATTTTCAGTGTATCAGAGACGGGAAGGGAGAAGTTTGGAGTGGATATTGTAGTGAATTTACTTGTGTTATATTGTGAAGTGAGTATAAGACATTGTGTTTTTTCTGCGTTGAGTTTTAATTGAAATGCATCTGCCCACGAATGCATGATTTGGAAGCTTTGGTTGATGTCGTTGGCGATCTCCTTTAAATCCTGTTTAAATGGGATGTAAATCGTGATGTCATCTGCATATATATATGGATTGAGGTCATGATTGGATAGCAGCCTGGCTAAGGGTGTCATCGTTAGATTGAAGAGGGTTGGCGAGAGGGGAGATCCTTGAGGTACTCCACATTCAGGTGTCCATGGAGCTGACATCTCATCTTAGCTTGAATTTCCCTGTGCTGGACTGTCACAGTAAAATGGCAGCTATTTCTTATCTTAGAACTGAACTGTTGCAAGGGTTAGTTGTACCAGCTAGCTGCATTCCTAGCCTCTGTTTATCAGCTCTGCCAGCAAATGACAATCACATCAAAATATACTTCTTGCCTTCAAGGTGAGGATGATCCTACAGACTTGTTTAGGTTAGAAGAAGCCTGGCAGGAGGTGGAGCCTGATGTGCATAAAATACATTTCATTTTCTATGTAATAGGTTCTAGAGTACATGTGTCATAGAACGAGTCAATAAATCATGTCATAAACCTGTATGTGGATTTATTGTCTCTTGAACAAACACCCCTAACAAAAATCACAAGCATGGAAGGGATTGCTCTATAAATGTGCTAATGAGACTAATGCCTTCCTGGGTGAACTGACTGCTGTGCCATCTGCTTCATGGATGGATAGTGAGACAATATCCAATGAAAGAACCCATGATTTTATCCCAGCCTCATTGTCAGCATGTATTATTTTTCATGACCTTAAGCAATTTATAGAGTCTGGTGATGCTACAGAAGCACCCTCCCCTTCAAGGGTTAATTGAGATGGAAGTACTTTTTGCTGCAACACAAAGGGGCTCATTTTCAAAGCACTTAGACTTACAAACTTCCATAGACTTTGTAAGTCTAAGTGCTTTGAAAATACACCTCCACGTGTCCTCAGAGTCTGCTGTGTATGGATAATGACAGTGTTGAAAAGGAAATCAACTTTAGGCAGAAGCCTATAGGGTTGATGTACAGTTCAATGTTTGTGACATGCCAGAGTTGGGTGGTAGAATAGGTGCTTTCATTAAGATGCTGAAAGTTCCTTTGTAAATAGACTAATGGAAGCAATGACATTTTTACAAAAGATCAGGGAGAGGAGTGCCCAGAGCTTATTGACTTCCCTGGCCAAACACATGCTAGGCACATGAAGCAATTTCATGTGCATAGTATTGATAAAGGGTATATAAGTGTCTCTTCCCTGTCTAGTCATCTGAGAGTTCCTAATGCAGACAAGACAGGGTTAATTACAGGTAATACCCTGCTCAGTCTAAACCAAGTGTTTCTGTTACTCCAACTTCAGCAAAACCATTAACTGTCCAAATATGTTCTCAGGTATTTTCCAGTGATTCTTTTACACAAGGAAGAAAGCCCAGACAGAAATCAGCACATGTGCTCAGCAAGAAGAGGGCTCGAAATGAATAGGTCAAGCTGAAGACAGAAGAGAAACTATCTGGAAGTGGATACAGGTCAAAGAACTCACAAGAGGTTGGCTGGAGATATCAGAGCAGGCAAGTGCAAAAGACAGGAAGACTGATGGATCTTTCTTATGAACAGGTCTAATATAAGTAAATTTACTTTTTCTCTTCTATCCCACCTGTAAGGTGATTTCTGCTCTTGAAAAGTTCTTTCAAGAGAAAACCAGAAATCTGTGAATGGCTTCTGGCCACACCCAGAACATAAAAGGTTGACTGTATAGGGCTAATACTACAATTACCTAGCCTCAGGTAGAGGTCATGCAGTCAGGGGTTGTATGAAAGATAGGAAAAATATGAAATGTAGCACTCTGGTTAGAAAAAGACATCTCACTGAGGTCAGATCCAAATTTTCGTGTCCTAAAGTACTGATAAAGACACAAGGCTCAGATGTTATAGAAAAATAAAAGCTAATTTACTATTTGGTAGCAGTAAAACAGTGTAAAATAATGGTAAATTACTGAACTGATTAAGACTTCTAACTCCCCAAGACTCTAAGAAAAGAAGCAGATACAACCTGACTTGATGCAGGTAGCTCTCTCTCTCTCACTCAGGATGTTGTAGATGGAGACAGTCAGGCTATAGGATTTCTTAGAAGCATACAGGAACCGCAGCTGACAGGTGGTCTCTCTCCAGGGCGGTCAGTCAGCAGGTGAGCTGTCTCACTCAGACAGGCAACCCCGGTCAGCAAGTAAGCAGGAACAGGTGGGCATTAGCCATGTTTTATGGTTCTCAGATGTCGTTTATCATGCTCAGATCGTAGTTGTGATGTCTTCCATAGATGGCAGCTCCCAAATGAACTGCTCAAGATAACACCCAGATGGCATAACTTGAAGGGTTTCTTATACCCTTTTCTTTAGAGAGCCAAGTGGTAAGATCTATCTGCTCTCTTACAGACAACAGTCGAAGGGCACCATGGACCCTGATGCAGGAGTTGAAACTTGGGCCGAAGTTGGGCCGTGGAAGGAGACAAGAAGACTGAACAGCTGGAGAGATAAGTGATCCGCACAACACTATTAAACAGTAGAATTAAGTGTCTTCAGGATCACATACTTAGAATTAGGGAGGTCTTTTAGCCGGTGATGATTGGATGGAGCTCCATTAGGTTGAATAACTAATCAACAAAGGAGTGTCTATCTGTATTTGAGGCTTTTCCTCCATCTAACATGAACGCACCACATTAGATGTTATATGAATAGAGATCTAACACTTTGTCTTGTGTCACAATTGAAAACTGAAAAAATAAGCATTTTGCTATTCACAGGCTGGGAGTTATCAAGGTTATTACAATGAGAATCTGTTATATCAGAATTTGACTGCTATCATGTAATTTGCACAGGATCAAATTTGTGAGCAAGTTTTTCTTGTTTGCCACATACAATGATTACTGTTTGAGGCTTATTTAGGAAAGTGCAGTGATGCTGTCACAGGTGGGGATTAGCACCCAAAAAATATTCCTGTTGGGTTGTTTTCATTTTTTTTTTGTTTCAGAACTAATGTCAAGATTGCAAAGAGGGTGCATGCTTCTTAAAGAGTGCACTCTATGTGAAAGAGGACACCCTTTTCTTAAAGAGTGTGTACACTACAGTATCTCCCGGATATGCTGCCCAGATTTGGGTGCACATTCCAGGATGCATGTGCAACTTAATTTGCTAACTGGTGCTTAGATGAAGACTCTGGCTTAGTGAAGAACTAAGGCTAGTGTAGGGCAGACTTGTACGGTCTCCTATAAATGGCAGGACAGTTTGGTATGGGCTAGAGTGGGCTTTGATGGCAACTCCAGTGGTTGGAATGTAAGGCTATAATGCTAATTTTTCTTACTAAAGTACCAAACTCTGGAACTCATTACCCAAGTATATATATATTTTTTTGTTACATTTGTACCCCATGCTTTCCCACTCATGGCAGGATCAATGCAGTAGGCAATGGAGGGTTAAGTGACTTGCCCAAAGTCACAAGGAGCTGCCTGTGCCAGGAATCAAACTCAGTTCCCCAGGATCAAAGTCCACCACCCTAACCACTAGGCCACTCCTCCACTCAGACATTATAGAATGTGTCAGGTCCAAACTTTGAATAACACCAGTCAAACTGGCCATGAAGATATTAAAGAGCAAAGGTGTTAGAATTGATCTCTGAGGCACCCCACAATTTAAAATAAATTGGTCAGAAAGTGAATCTTGCTAGTCCACAAAGAAAGATCTGTCAATGAAGTAAGACAAACCATTCCAGGCTGCTGCCCTCAGACAAGCCTCTGCTAACCTATCTAGGGGCGGAGTATGGTCTACTAAATTGAAGGCTGCAGAAAGATCCCATGAAAAAAACATGCCTCCAGCATGCCCCTTTGCTATTTTTATTTTATTTTTTGTTACATTTGTACCCCGCGCTTTTCCCACTCATGGCAGGCTCAATGCGGTAGGCAATGGAGGGTTAAGTGACTTGCCTAGAGTCACAAGGAGCTGTCTATGCTGGGAATTGAACTCAGTTCCTCAGGACTAAAGTCCACCACCCTAACCACTAGGCCACTCCTCCAAATTTGGATGCACTCAGTGAAAAACATCCCCATTCTGCCTTTTTGAAAATTGCGATTAAGATGTTTTGGCAGGAAAAATGTCCATCTGCCGCATGACTTTGCCCACGTTCAGTTCTGTAAGTTGTTGGACTTATGAGGATAGTTTGTAATTTGTGATTGGAATGGAAATCGATAGCAAAGCTATTTGTTGTAGAATTTTTTTTAAAGATGTATGTTTTCAGTTTGTTTCTAAATTGAAGATAGTTTGTGATGCCTCTTTTTGGTATTGAGTTCCACCATTTGGAGCCCAGATAGTCAAATCCGGCCATGTAGATGTGCTATTAGAACGGGAAAAAAGGTCCAGGGCAGAAATGAAGTACATTTTTATCTAGAACTGTTTCAGCTAAGACTAATTGCCCTGTTTACTAAGGTACATTAGCGTTTTTCGCGCATGCTAATAATTAGTGCACACTATGTAGACGCCCATAGGAATATTAAGGATATCTAAACAGTTAGCTTGCGCTAAAAATGCAATCACGCCTCTAGCACAGCTTAGTAAACAGGGCCCTAAGTCTGAAAAAGGTGCTGTAACTGACCAGCTGGCCACTGGAGGGATACAGGAATGACTTCCCTTTATCCCCCAGTCATCACTGACTCCCTCACAGCCCTCAAAGATGTGACAGTGACAGTAGATACCAGGTTATATAACATGATATGATCATTTCTAAAAAAGCAGCAAGCAAGTAGAGGGCGTAGCCTAGTGGTCAGTGCAGTGGCAGTGAACAATGGGACCCAGGTTCAATTCACACCTGAACTCTGTAATTTCAGTACAAATATGTGAACCCTCCTGGAACATAGAAATACCTCCTGTACCTAAATATATGTGACCTGCAAGCCTGAGGGCTATTGCAGGGGCATAGCCACGGGTGGGCCTGGGCCCACCCATTTTTATCTCAAGCCCACCCAGTAGAAAACAAAACGAGCCACTATCAGTCCCTCCTACCGTTGAAGCTTCAGCAGCGACGTTATGCTCCCAGCTGCACACGTCACGCCAGCAAAGCAGACAACGAATCGGCAGCATCCGAAGATCCAGCTGGGGAGATGTCATCCATTCCTCACTGCAGCGCACAACCAGCCACATGCCCGCTAACAGCTCTGCGCAGCGTTCCGACTACCGCCCCTTACGAAACAAACGTCCTGTTTCTGACACAGAAACAGGAAGTTTGTATCCTAAGGGGCGTGACTCGGAGTCAGAACGCTGCTCAGAGCTGTTAGCGGGCATGTGGCTGGTCCTGCGCTGCAGTCTGAGGAATGGATGACATCGCCCCACAAATCTTCGGGTGATCCGGAGGCAAGCACCAATGAAGGTCGGGTCCAGCAGGGTTGCAGGGGAAAGGAGCTGCTGCAGTGAGTGAACAGGTCAGGAAGATCATAAGATTAAGACAGCTGAAGGGAGAGAGGGGGAAGGGGGATAGCTAGATCATGTAAGGGCAACAGAGTTGGGGAATAAAGACATCGGAGGGTGGAGAGAAATAAAGAGGAGATGCTAGATTTGGGGGGGGGAGAAAAAGCTTATAGAGAAGGAATGTTAGACTTGAAGAAAGGAATGAGAGAGGATTCTAATCTACATACAGGGAGAGACTGGACAGAGAGAGAGGGCATACTCGTGGGGGGGGGGGGGGGGTTGAATTCTGGCCACAGGGAGGGGCAGGTCACAGAGAGGGGGTGCTGGGTATGAGAGAAGGAATGGAAGAGATCCTTGCCATGGGGAGGGACAGGTTACAGAAAGGGTGTGCTGGGCATGAGGGAAGGAGTGGGGGAAATCCTGGCCATACTGGATCACAGGTGAGGGGGGCAAGACGAAAGAGAGAAGTGACAGGAAGATGCTGGGAGGAGGTGAAGGGTGGGGAGAAGAGAGGGAACAGATGCTGGGCTAGAAGGGTGGAGGGAGAGAGACACTGGGAAAGGTGGAACCATGTGGGAGAGGCCAAGGGGGTGGCAAGGAAATAAACGCGAGGAGGATGGTGATTACAGGGGAAAGAAATATGGTAATGGGGAATAGATTGAAGATGGAAGGGAATGGATGGCTGGGGAAGTAGAGAGATGGGGAATAGGAGAACTAGTGTGTGAAAAGGAAATAGAAATCTGACAGGTATCTGAAAAGTAAAACAAAGGAAAAGGGGTTAGGATAAAATGTGGGTGGACAGAGAAAAGAAAAAGAAAAAAAAAAGGAAGGAAAAAGCTAAAATGGAAAGGTCAATATGTCAGAGGCAAGTGAAGTGAAGGAATGGAACAAGAGAGGAGAAAAAGACAAATGGACAGCAGCTGCTTGAAGGAGAAATTGCAGAAATATTGGAAAGTTCAAAAGAGAAACTGGATCAACATGATGGAAAAAGAAAATAACCAGACAACAAAGGTAGAAAAGGCATTTTATTTTGAATCTTAACTGAAATATGATAGCTTGAGAAATGTGCATAGCGGATGTCACTTTCCTCATGAGCTAAAGTGTTTCTGTTTCTATTTTGAGTTGGGAGGTGCTGGGGGAGAGGTGGAGAATAGGGGGAGGAAGGGGCGGGGCAGAGAGAAAATTTTGTGCCCACCCACTTTGGGCTCAGGCCCACCCAAAATTGCCTGTTTGGCTATGCCACTGGGCTATTGTAGTGGTGGACCTTTAGGTACAGTAGTTTTGATCTGTTGCTGGAAGGCTCATCATACAATATGAAGGGGATAAGGTGGGATTTGTACCTGGGTCCCTTTATGTGACGTCTACTTCACTGACCACTGGGGTGGCCATCTGCACTGCTGGGATATCTATGTGGCCAGTTCACTAAGAATACTGCCAGACAGATGTCCCTATGGCTTATTTTTCTACAGTTTTCCACACAGCCATAACTGAACCATAACTTTAGACATTTTTCTGGTTTGACTATGGCTGTGAGACTGTTTTTTGAGACTTTTTCAGCAAGACATCCTAATTCAGACTTAGGTATTATAAAGAAAGTGCCCCCCCCCCCCACACATTATTATTATGCAATTCATCTCTTTGACTGATCATGGGCATGTGTTGGATGTAATCTCCTTAAATTTCGGCAAAGCTTTTGGTACTGTGTCAGGTTCTCAGGTTCAGAGCCCGCGGGGCCGGCCTCTGGAGCAAACGTGAGCCCTTGGGCTGCTGACGAGGAGTGACAGCAGCAGGCAAAACCCCCCAACCAACGCTGGGCAAGCACACCGGCACCGGCAGGGACTGCAGGCACTGCCCAGTGAGCCGGAACACATGGACTGGAATCCTCCGGACTGGAGGACACAGGACTGGAACACTGGACTGGAATCCCCCGGACTGAAGAACACAGGTCTGGAACACTGGACTGGAGCACACAGGATTGGAGCACACTGGACTGGTCCGTACAGCTTCACCTGCACTTAGCCACTGCCCCCCAAGGGTTGAGCCCCTGGGTTCGAATGGCCGGCAGGACTTACCGGATACAGATGACACAGGGACCAGGACTAGAACAAGCCGAAGCAGGAGTGCTCCAGGTACTCAACTAACTGAAGTACTCCTAAATCTTAAACTGACAAACCTAAGCCCTATCCTACCAGGGGTGCTCCTAAGCCCTGCACAACAAAGGGACTTCCTAAGCCCTAAACTAACAGAGCAGGGAACTAAACACAAAGCTAACACAGGTGCTACTAAGCACAAAGCTACAAGCAGTGCTCTACAACTCTAAACTAACTAAGGTGCTTCCACGCACCAAACAACCAGAAGAGCTCCTAGCACTAAAAGGGAAGACAGGGAACCACAAGGGAAAAAACAGGGAAGCTAAACACGAAAGCCAAAAGTGCTTCCAAAGCACCAAACACAAACAGCAAAGACTGCAATGCTCCCAACAGCACAAACACCAGAAGTACTTCTAATAGCCGAATCTGCAGTGTTCCTAAAAACACCAAACCCTGAAGTACTTCTATCAGCAACAGAGCTTCCAAAGCCCTACACACAGCAATGCTTCCAAAACCAAGAGGGAAAAGCAGGGGAACCACAAGGGAAAAGCAGGAAAGCTAAACACAGTCACCAGTGCACACTGCACTAACACTAACCTGGACCTTTAGCAAAAGCAAGCAGGGAAACTAGACACAAAGTCAGAAGTGCACACTGCACCACCCTACCTAAAGCACACGTTGCAAAGGCCCCGGAGGGAAGAACACCACTTCCTTATCAAGGCCCTCCCAGATGATGTCACACTCCCCAGAGCCAGGCAGACAGCAAACTGAAACCCCAAGAGGCCCAACCCACACCAATGCAGTACCGTGAAGCTCTTGAAGCCAGTACACCCAAAGAGAGGTAGAGCTAACTCAGTTCACACACACAGCTGTAGTAAAGTGAAACAATTAGAGTCGTGCTGCTGGAAGCTGTCAGCATAGAGAAAGAGAGCTAGCTCAGAAAGGACAGATAAAAGAAACAGAAGCCAGCTAAGAAGCTGACCCCCAGGGAAAAGGTAAGTTTGAGAGGGGTTCTGACCATGATCATAACATACTGTTCCTTATAGGGGACTCATAAATAAACTAAGTGGCTTGGGGGTGGGACTTAAGGTGGCAGACTGGCTAAGAAATTGGTTGACTGATACGTAGCAGAGGATGGCGGTAAATGGAATTCATTCAGAGGAAGGGAAAGTGAGTACCTTAGGGATCCGTACTAGAGCTGATTCTATTCAATGTATTAGTGATCAACATTGCTAAAAGGTTAAAAGGAGAAGTTTGCCTTTCTTTGGATGACCCAAAGATTTGCAACAGAGTGAACTCCCTGAGGGAGTAGAGAATAAGAGAAGTGATCTACAAAAAGTAGAATAATGATTGTATGTTTGGCAATTAATAATTAATGCAAAGAAGTGCAGAGTAATGCACTTAAGTTGAAAAAAAATCCAAAGCAAATATATGTAATAGGGGGGAGAAGCTGATATGCACAGTCTGAGAGAGGGACCTTGGGGTGATTGTGTCCATTCCTCATGCTCACTCACAAATATTACTACTCATAGCTAGGCTCTGTAGTTTCCTTTGCCACTTCTAGAAAGGTGGAATGTGGAGAGGACATGAAGGAAGATCAGGGAGGGGGCAGGGAAAGTGAACGTGACTCAAGGGTATGGGTCAATGGGGGTCCATGGTAGGGGTATCCACAAATGTATGTTTGCCTAGGGTCCAATACAGTGTTAATCCAGCCCTGGCGAAGACTCTAGTTTGTAATATAACCAGTGATACAGTTTAATCTTATACTTTCTTCTCCTTCCACACAGTAGAATAACGAATGTTGTAATTGGTTTGCAACTATTTAGTGCAGTGTGCTTATTTATTTATAAATTAAAATATGACACCAGTTATTGTTACAGTTTAATAAATAAAATAAGAGCATAGTGTGTAAATATCAGGTCACAGATTCAATACAAGAAGGAAGTATTGGCATCTCACTGCTGGAAAAAGAACCATAATCATTTTTTTCCTTAACTGTAGATAGATAGTGGTTACAGATAGATTTTCTGTTCATTTACCAGGTATTTTAGAGACCATAATTATCTTTATTGTGATGACTGAGAAAATGAAAGCTTTTAGTGATTGGTCAGATTATTCCTTTAATCTTAATGTTGCACAGCTCAACATAAAAAGAAAAGAAATTCCAGTTAATGTTAATCCATCTCTGATTACAATCATTTTAGACTATTATAATTACTCATTTTATATCTGCTTGGTGACAACTGCTGTGGCATTTGCTCATCATCAATGTTTTAATGAGTGATGAGACTCTTACCCCCAAATTCTATAAAAAGCGTCAAAAACTGTGTCTGCAAATTTGGGCACACAGCCAATTTGTGCGTGCAATTTAATTGAATAATGAGCTAATTAGCACCAATAATTGGCTTTTTAACAAAATTATTGGCATTATTTAGAATTTATAAAAACGTATGCACCAAAATTTACAGATGAAATATATATGCCTAAATTTTATGTGCGCGTAAAAAAATGGGTAAGGAAATGGGTGTGTTATAGGCAGATCAGGGGTATTCCTCTCAGGGACCCTTTTACAAAGGCAAGGGAGGGCTAACGCGCTGGTATGATGCACCCAATCGGCACTACTGCTGGGATAGCACATGCACCCAGTGGTAATTCTAAGTTTGGCACATGCCAATCCCTCGGTAGAAAACATTTTTCTATTTTCTACTGCAGGGGGCGTTCCTGATGGTAACGGCAGCACACTCACTTTGGTGCGTGCTGCATTGTTACTATGTGCGTAGCATGAGATCCCTTACTGCTAGGTCAATGGGTGGCAGTAAGGGCTCAGACCGTAAATAGATGCATGCTAGTTTTAATATTAGCGCAATTAGCGCAGGCCCACTAAAATATAGCCTTTTTCCCAGCCACGGTAACAAATGACCCAGCACATGCATAAAAGAAGTGCTCACACAGCCACAGGCCACTTTTTACCGTGGCTTTGTAAAAGGACCCCTGAATAATGTGGGATCTGCATCTAATTAAGAGGCCCTTTTACAAAGGTGTGGCAAACCTACCGTGGGCTTGCCATACACCAATTAGGTACTACCACCACTACAGGAGCTGTCACAGTTGTGACTGTATCCCATGCCTACACTCATCTTACCTCCTGGTGACCAGGCCCTGTGGTTGCTGTGGACTGTCTTCTTCCTGTTTCTCAAACATGTTCCAGAGTTCATTTCAGTCCTGTTTTGATGTTCCAGCACTCCAGACTTGCTTTGGGGTTCCTGCAGCAAAGCCTCACTTGTGATCTCATCTGTAATTGCCTTTATTAAGCACCTGGGAACTTTCAGGCTTGCCTTTGCAACAGAGGTCTTCTGATGAGTTTTCATCTGTGTTTGTTTGTTGCTGTTCCAGCCCAGCAAGCCTTCAGCTTCAGCTATAATCCTGCTTGAGTCTGCCCTGTTTGTCTTCAGCTTCAGTTCTAATCCTGCTTGTGTCTGCCCTGTTTGTCTTCAGCTTCAGTTCTAATCCTGCTTGTATCTGCCCTGTTTGTCTTCAGCTTCAGTTCTAATCCTGCTTGTGTCTGCCCTGTTTGTCTTCAGCTTCAGTTCTAATCCTGCTTATGTCTGCCCTGCAAGCCTTCAGCTTCAGTTCTAATCCTGCTTGTGTTTGCCCTGTTTGTCTTCAGCTTCAGTTCCTCCACTGTTTGTTCCAGCCCCGTCTGCTTTCAGCTTCCATTCCAGCTCTACCTGAATCCTGTTCCAGCCAAGCCTGTTTGAGAATCCTGAATCCTGTTCCTGCCTTGTTTATTGTCTTGCTTCCAGTCAAGACAAGCCAAGCCCGTTCCAGAATCCATTTCCAGTCAAGCCAAGCCCGTTCCAGAATCCAGTTCCAGCCAAGCCTGTTTGAGAATCCTATTTGAGAATCCTATCTACATCTTCAGCTCCAGTCCGGTAGTTCCAGTCCTGCTTATTCCAGCCCTGCTCATCTACAGCTTCAGTTCCCATCCTGCTAGTTTTCCGGTCCTGCTTGTACCAGCCTTTCTGTGTTCAGTCTCACTTCCTGTTTGGGTGGTTCACCTGATGCTGCCAGTCACTGGCAGTGGCCCAAGGGCTCACTACTCCAAACTCCGTGACAGACTGTGACAGGAGGCCAGCAATAGTTTCCCCCTCCCCCACACCGGGCACCATTTCCAGTGCTTAAAAAATATTTTTCTTTTTTTACCGTTGGGTTAGCACCTCCTAAATAGGTGGCGGTAAGGGCTCCCTGAGGAAATAGCAGTGTGACAACTGTTTAACTTACCACACAACCATTTCCTTTATAAATTAAGCCTTTTTCTGCTGCAGTAAAAGGGGGCCCCAGTGTGCAGCAAATCCACGGGCCAATGATACCACAGGGGCCCCTTTTACAGTAAAAGGGGCCCTTAGGTTTGAGCATTTGCACCACATTTCCATTTGTATAAATGGTCACACCTAAATGTAGTTGTAGTTCCTTGGCTTAAGCGCTATTCTATAAACTGTGCCTAACTTTAAGTGCAGTTTATAGAATAGTGCTGAGTGGGGGGGGGGGGGGGGGTTCTGCACCAATTTTTTAGGCACCGTATGTAGAATTTAGGGGCCCTTTTACTAAGCCACGAAATGCTATACGTGCGCCCAATGTGTATGAAAATGGAGCTACCACCCAGCTACCGCGTGGCTCTTATGGTAATTTCATTTTTGGCATGTGTCCAAAAAATTATTTTCAGACACACGTATTGGATGCGCGCCAAGTGGCATTTGGCACACGTAGGTCATTACCACCCAGTTACCCATGAGACTTTACTGCTAGGTCAATGGCTGGTGGTAAAGTCGCAGACCCAAAATGGACATGCAGCAATTTTGATTTTGCTGCACGTCGATTTTCATAAAAAAATTTAAAAAGGCCTTTTTTACAGGTGCGCTGAAGAATGGCCCAAAACCCGTGCCTACTATACCGCAAGCCATTTTTCAGTGCACCTTGGTAAAAGGACCCCTTAGTCTTTAATGCTGAGACATGGAGCCCAGAGATTGGAAGCTTCACCGCAACTAACAAACACAAATGTAAGCTTCATTAACATAGTCCAAAAAAGACAGATGAGACCCAAGAATTCCTAACCCAGTGCTTAATTTATTGGCTGCTTTTTAACAGTGATGTCTCTTTAGTTAATTTTAATGGTTTCCAAGTTGAATGCTGCTATCCTAATAGACATTTGTCCAATGAGCTCAATAATTACAGAGCATGATTTCTGATCTTGTAATCCTTAGAAGCAATAAGTGACTGCTAGCGCGTGGCTTGATAAAACAGGCTCTCAGTTCCCACGCAGCAGTGCTGACGGAGCCCATTCAAACTGAATGTTGGCATTTCCGCACCAGGAGCCAATAAGAGGCCCTGAATGAGGTTAGATGGTCCATTCTTCTCTTTTTAAACTGCATCTGAGCCATGGTCCAAAGTATCATATGCAGTGGCGTAGCTAGGGTAGTTGACACCTGGGGCCGATCATTTTTTAACACCCCCCCCCCCCCCCCAAATCCAGTACTAGGCATACCGAGAATACAAAACACTCACGACCTATACAGCAATTCTACCATACCATAAGCAGTCGTTTCTACGAGTCACACAAGGAAAAGGAAAGCATCTTAAGCACTACAGTGAGCACTAGAACATCAATTCACCTATTGTAAAACGAAACCAGACAGAATAGTACAGATCGTCGATCCTGCACAGTCAATGCCAACTGAAAGCCATGTCTTTTTCACAAACACAGATACACCCTAATCCACTATAGAATAAGTAATCATAAACTTTCTATTTAGACAAAAATTAAACTGAACCCCCGATGCCAGACTCTGCATACAGTGCAACACCACAGAAACAGAAAATGTCTCCTAGTACTGTGCAAAATATAAAGACAGCAGATGTAAATTTGAAAAAACTAAGAAATACCAATCACCACTTTACAAATTAACAAATAGAAATAAAACAAATACAGAAAATAAAATAATACCATTTTATTGGACTAATACATTTAGCTTCCAGAGGCCAAAATCTCCTTCCTCAGGTCAATACAGTATAGTGCTGTTACAGTATCCTATCCTGATCTGAGGAAGGGGGTTTTGTTCTCTGAAAGTTAAGTCAAAATATATTAAAATTAGTCCAATAAAAAGATTACCTTATTTACATGTTCTATTTATAAATATTTATTAACACAGCTACAATACTATATCCTAAAGCAAAATAATAAAAATATATATTTACAGTTTGTTGTCTTTGGTTTCTGCTTTCCTCATCTTCTTTTCACCGTCTTCCTTCCATTCAGCATCTGTCTTCGCTCTCTCTCTGCCATCCAGTGTCTGCCCTCTCTAATGTTCCTTCCATCCACATCTGCCCTCTATTTCTGCCCCTTCCATCCACCATCTGCCCCAGTCTGCCATCTCTCTCTCCCCCTTCCATCCACCATCTGCCCTCTCTCTCTCCTTTCCATCTAGCATTTGCCCTCTATCTCTGCCCCCTTCCATCCACTGTCTGCTCTTTCACTCCCTTCTATCCACTCTCTGCCCTTTCTCTCTGCTCCTTCGATTCACTATTTGCCCTCTCCCTTTCCCCCTCCCATCCATTCAGGGTCTGCCCTCCCTCTCACTCCCCATTCCATCCAGGATCTATCCCCCCTCTCTCACTGCCCCCTCTTTTCGGCTCCCAGTTCCCACCTGCGGCTGCCCCTAGTTTCAGATCCATTGATTCTCCTATCCACCCCTGCCCCAGGCATGACCCCATTCTCCCTCCTGCCCACATTTCAGACCCCAGTTCCAGCTCCATGCCCCTTCTCCCATCTGTCTCCCACCCAGTCCCTTCTGCCCATCCAAGACCCCTCACCCCATCTGTCTCCCACCCAGTCCCCTCTGCTATCCAAGTGCCCCCCACCCTCACCCCATCATCTGTCTCCCACCCAGTCCCTTCTGCCCATCCGAGTCCCCCTCACCCCATCTGTCTCCCACCCAGTCCATTCTGCTATTCAAGTGCCCCCCACCCTCACCCCATCTGTCTCCCACCCAGTCCCTTCTGTCCATCCGAGTCCCCCTCACCCCATCTGTCTCACACCCTGTCCCTTCTGCCCATCCAAGACCCCTCACCCCATCTGTCTCCCACCCAGTCCCTTCTGCCCATCCGAGTCCCCCACACCCCATCTGTCTCCCACCCAGTCCCTTCTGCTATCCAAGTGCCCCCCACCCTCACCCCATCATCTGTCTCCCACCCAGTCCCTTCTGCCCATCCGAGTCCCCCTCACCCCATCTGTCTCCCACCCAGTCCCTTCTGCTATTCAAGTGCCCCCCACCCACACCCCATCTGTCTCCCACCCAGTCCCTTCTGTCCATCCGAGACCCCTCACCCCATCTGTCTCCCACCCAGTCCCTTCTGCCCATCCGAGTCCCCTCACCCCATCTGTCTCCCACCCAGTCCCTTCTGCTATTCAAGTGCCCCCCACCCTCACCCCATCTGTCTCCCACCCTGTCCCTTCTGCCCATCCGAGACCCCTCACCCCATCTGTCTCCCACCCAGTCCCTTCTGCCCATCCGAGTCCCCCACACCCCATCTGTCTCCCACCCAGTCCCTTCTGCTATCCAAGTGCCCCCCCACCCTCACCCCATCATCTGTCTCCCACCCAGTCCCTTCTGCCCATCCGAGACCCCTCACCCCATCTGTCTCCCACCCAGTCCCTTCTGCTAACCAAGTGCCCCCCACCCTCACCCCATCATCTGTCTCCCACCCAGTCCCTTCTGCCCATCCGAGTCCCCCTCACCCCATCTGTCTCCCACCCAGTCCCTTCTGCTATTCAAGTGCCCCCCACCCTCACCCCATCTGTCTCCCACCCTGTCCCTTCTGCCCATCCGAGACCCCTCACCCCATCTGTCTCCCACCCAGTCCCTTCTGCCCATCCGAGTCCCCCACACCCCATCTGTCTCCCACCCAGTCCCTTCTGCTATCCAAGTGCCCCCCCACCCTCACCCCATCATCTGTCTCCCACCCAGTCCCTTCTGCCCATCCGAGACCCCTCACCCCATCTGTCTCCCACCCAGTCCCTTCTGCTAACCAAGTGCCCCCCACCCTCACCCCATCATCTGTCTCCCACCCAGTCCCTTCTGCCCATCCGAGTCCCCCTCACCCCATCTGTCTCCCACCCAGTCCCTTCTGCCCATCCGAGACCCCTCACCCCATCTGTCTCCCACCCAGTCCATTCTGCCCATACGAGTCCCCCACACCCCATCTGTCTCCCACCCAGTCCCTTCTGCTATCCAAGTGCCCCCCACCCTCACCCCATCATCTGTCTCCCACCCAGTCCCTTCTGCCCATCTGAGTCCCCTCACCCCATCTAACTCCCACCCAGTCCCTTCTGCTATTCAAGTGCCCCCCACCCTCACCCCATCTGTCTCCCACCCAGTCCCTTCTGCCCATCCGAGTCCCCCTCACCCCATCTGTCTCCCACCCAGTCCCTTCTGCTATTCAAGTGCCCCCCACCCTCACCCCATCTGTCTCCCACCCTGTCCCTTCTGCCCATCCGAGACCCCTCACCCCATCTGTCTCCCACCCAGTCCCTTCTGCCCATCCGAGTCCCCCACACCCCATCTGTCTCCCACCCAGTCCCTTCTGCTATCCAAGTGCCCCCCCACCCTCACCCCATCATCTGTCTCCCACCCAGTCCCTTCTGCCCATCCGAGACCCCTCACCCCATCTGTCTCCCACCCAGTCCCTTCTGCTAACCAAGTGCCCCCCACCCTCACCCCATCATCTGTCTCCCACCCAGTCCCTTCTGCCCATCCGAGTCCCCCTCACCCCATCTGTCTCCCACCCAGTCCCTTCTGCCCATCCGAGACCCCTCACCCCATCTGTCTCCCACCCAGTCCATTCTGCCCATACGAGTCCCCCACACCCCATCTGTCTCCCACCCAGTCCCTTCTGCTATCCAAGTGCCCCCCACCCTCACCCCATCATCTGTCTCCCACCCAGTCCCTTCTGCCCATCTGAGTCCCCTCACCCCATCTAACTCCCACCCAGTCCCTTCTGCTATTCAAGTGCCCCCCACCCTCACCCCATCTGTCTCCCACCCAGTCCCTTATGTCCATCCGAGTCCCCCTCACCCCATCTGTCTCCCACCCTGTCCCTTCTGCCCATCCGAGACCCCTCACCCCATCTGTCTCCCACCCAGTCCCTTCTGCCCATCCGAGTCCCCCACACCCCATCTGTCTCCCACCCAGTCCCTTCTGCTATCCAAGTGCCCCCCACCCTCACCCCATCATCTGTCTCCCACCCAGTCCCTTCTGCCCATCCGAGTCCCCCTCACCCCATCTGTCTCCCACCCAGTCCCTTCTGCCCATCCGAGTCCCCCTCACCCCATATGTCTCCCACCCAGTTCCTTCTGCCCATCCGAGTCCCCCTCACCCCATTTGTCTCCCACCCAGTCCCTTCTGCTATCCAAGTGCCCCCCACCCTCACCCCATCATCTGTCTCCCACCCAGTCCCTTCTGCCCATCCGAGTCCCCGTCACCCCATCTGTCTCCCACCCAGTCCCTTCTGCTATCCGAGTCCACCCCACCTTTACCCCATCTGTCCCCCACCCTCACCCTGCCTCGTCTTCTCCCTGCCACCCGGTCTTTAAAACTAAATTGCCAACACGATAGTGAGCGCAGCACCTCCTGTGCAAGTAAAAGAAGCGGATCCGATCATCTCATTGGGCCTTCCTTCACTGTCCTGCCCTAGAGGAAATAGGAAGTTGCATCAGAGGAGGGCGGGCCAGTGAGGGAAGGTCCAATGAGATGATCGGATCCGCTTCTTTTACTTGCACACGAGGTGCTGCGCTCGCTATCGCGTCGGCAATTTATTTTTAAAGGGCTGGTGCGGGGGGTGCCAGGAAGAAGAAACAAAACACACAAAAAAGCGGAAGACAAACCAAAACAGACCAAAAACAAGGGAGTTAGAGCGCCAGAAAAGTTTAATAGGACCCTACACGGTCCATGTTTCGGCCAGCAGGCCTTCCTCAGGGGTCCTGAATCTGACGTTTACAGGTACACCTCCAAGATATTCATGAAACAAAAACAAAAAAATACTTCAGACCGAGAATCTGCGCCCGCCTCTGCCATGACCTCTCGTGCTCCCCTCAACCCCCCCCCCCGCCCAGTCACGGGGCTCAAGAAGAGGCGCCGCCACAAGACACGAACGATTTGGACTTCTTTTTTGTATGCGTGCCAGGAAGAAGAGCAGCGGGAGCGGCGGCACCCCCCTTTCTGGTGACACCCGGGGCGGACCGCCCCCACCGCCCCGCCCTTGCTACGCCACTGATCATATGTAATTGACGTTTGAGCATGTGAGTTTAATGACATATGATCTGAATCAATGTTACATTTATTATAAAACAGCTTGATGCGGCTACCCAATTTAAAAGCCTTCTCCATGCCGTGTTTGTTTCAAACATTTGTAGATAACATCTCTTCACTGACAGTTTTCTCATGTGGTAATACATACAACAATATAAGAGGGTAGAGGGACTAGTAATCATGTGTAATTCTTGATCCATATAGATTCTGAAAATAGAAGAGAGCAATCAGAGTATACCTGAAAGCAGCATAGAGACTGGCACATAACTAGGTATAATTGCATTATTGTTACACAATACTTCAGATTGTTAGTTTAAAGGAAATATTTAATAATGTATTTCATGTACTCCAATCACTGTACCTGCTTTTCAATGGGGTGGGGGAAGAGAGAGGGATTTCTGCAGCTAAATTATTAATAGTAACTATGTAACTTCATTTATACTGTATATTCTGCATAGTTTTATTTATGCACTATTAAATTATGCAGTTGAATGCCATTTTAGTATCAAGACAATTATTATATCATTTCGCAGTGACCTTCATTCTGTCCTTGACAGATGTGAGATTTGTCTAGTCATCTTGCTTGATCTGTCCACGGCTTTTGACCTGGTGGACCACTCTCTTCTACGCAGACTGTTATCTCTAAGTAGGTTCTGTTTTCCCTTGCTTTGTTTCTTTTGTTGATGGTTGCCTTTTTTCAATCATATAGTAAGGTCAAATGGATGAGTCTTCCAGCGTCTTTAGGAGAGTGGTTCCCCAGACATTCCAGGAGAGCAGTGGGGCACCCTAGGGGGCACTGCTGTGGAGTTCATATAAATGCTCCCAGATACACATCTCACTATTGCTCCCTTATCTTGTCTGCCGAGTCCTTCAATTCCCACCCAAAATCCACTACCCCCAACTGTACACCACTACAATAGCTCTTATGGGATACAGTGTGTTTTTAGTGAGTTTTGGAGTTCTCACAGTTTCCACCACAAGTGTAACATGTAGGGGGAGGTATGGGCCTGGGTCCACCTGTCTACAGGAGTAGTCTAGTGCTCCTAGCATGCTGCTCCACTGCACCTAAATATAACATTTGAGGCTATCATAGAGGCTGGTGAGTTCTATTTTTATTCACATTGTTGGGGGGTAGGTAAGGGTCAGTGACCATTGAGGGAGTAAGAGAGTCATCCCTGAATCCCTCCAGTGGTTATCATTTTGGGCACCTTTTTGTGTCTTATTCATTAAAAAAAAACAGGTCTAGACCAAAATGTTGAAGCTTTCACCCTAGACATTTTGGATTTTTCCATTATGGAGGTAAAACGCTTAAGTGTAAGGCATACCCTAACTCCGCCTTCAAAACGCCCACAACATGCCTTGTGGTTTGGATGCACTGCAGGTGAATTTCATAGTACTTTAGTATATAACTGTAGGGTGGCTAATCAGCATGCCCATTATAATTTTTAAATAGGTGACTTATGTTATTGAGGTCTTGATGGTCTTACTCACCTCTTCTTAAGTGATGCAATGAATGGAAGTTTCCTAGAGTGAGAAGTTTAACACTGGATAACTTGTCTTATATTGAATGTTAGTTCATCTACCTCTAAAGGCTGTGAAAAAAAATACTATGTATATATAACAAACCTTAAAATGAATATATTGCCATTAAGACATGAAACATTATATGGCAACTACAGTTGCATGTACAAATCAGCATGGATAGCCAATTTGTATGCACAACTTAATTAATTAATGGCCAATCAGAGCCAATAATTGGCTAACAACCAATTATTGATATTAATTGGCCTTAAGTGGGATTTATAGGCACATCATATTCTATAATGATGTGAATGTAACTCCTACAGTGTGTAATTTCAAGGGGGCATGTTTAGGGGGTATTTCGGAGGCATATGCCATTTTTATGTTCTTATTTTGTTTGTTACATTTGTACCCCGCGCTTTCCCACTCATGGCAGGCTCAATGCGGCTTACATGGGGCAATGGAGGGTTAAGTGACTTGCCCAGAGTCACAAGGAGCTGCCTGTGCCGGGAATCGAACTCAGTTCCTCAGGACCAAAGTCCACCACCCTAACCACTAGGCCACTCTTCCACTCCTCCACTTTAATCTTTAAAGCCATGAAAAGTTCAATTCACACTTAATTTAGGGGTCCTTTTATGAGGCTGTGGCAAAAGGGGATCTGCACTGGTGTCAACACGTATTTTTGATGTGCGCTTAGGCCCCCTTTTAACACAGTGGGTGAAAGGCAGGTCTTTGTCTTTTTCAAGAAATGGCTTTGCAGCACCAAGCGGCTATTTCAGGGGGAGCACTTACCGCCACCCATTGAGGTGGCAGTAAGGGCTCCTGCGCTATCCCAGCAGTTACCAGGCAGTGTGCGGCACTGCCCAATTACTTCTGGTTACACACCAGTGCTACAAAAATTGAATTATTTTTGCAGTGCTAGAAATGACGTGCACTGGGGGAGGGAACTACTGCTGGGCTGCTGCGGTAGCCCAGCAGTATTTCCCTTTTAGCGAGTGGTGAGCCTGGTTGTAGCAGAAGTAAATGCAAATGCCATAATTTTGGAGCAGATTAAGTGCTTAGGTGCTATTCTATAAAGTACTGATACCTTTTATAGAATAGCAATCAATGTAATTTACTGAATCTAGTCCTAAATGGCATAACTGACTTTTCATGGCTTTAAATTATTTTATTTATTCATTTTATATTACATTTATGTCCAATACATAAATGGGAAAGAAAAGAGAAAATATCAATTAAAACAAACATTAAGGAAAAATATCATCTTTGTTAGTCCACATTATTGTCCACAATTGGGGGATCCAAGATCAGGATAACAATCTCAAAGAAAATAAGAAAAACACAGAATGGTTAATCTTACAATTCATAGTTTCTGAGGGAGGAAGGTTAATCGGTAATTGCAGCCGGTACAGTGGTAACTTAAAGGAAGTTGCTGCAGAAGGTTCTTCATCTGTTCTTTTAACTCCACAAACTCTTATAATTTCCTGGGTTCAACAAATAAGTAATCAGGAAATAAAACACTTACAAGGGAATCGCTCTAGGAAGGTCCCACCTAGGGCAATGATTCTTGGCTTAAAAGCCAAGAGTTCACACCTCCTAGTCTGCGATTCCCTTGATATGTCAGGAAATATATTTATCTTTGAACCCAAAAAAACTATCAGCCATATGTTGGAAATACAATTTCAAGACATTGTTCCTATCTAAATCAAAGGCAAAAGTCACTAATAATATAACTCTATATACAGGGTATTTTAGGAAAATTTATCTTTCTCAAGTTATTTTTCCTTAATTGGTTCTCCAGAAATTCCAATTTTTTACAAGAAACATAATTGTCCTTCATTACCAGATTAACTGATTTTCGTAGAGAAACCATTTCCAAAATCAAAGACTTTATTTTTTTATCTTGGACTTCCACTTTGTTAGATAAGTATTGATATAATCACATATTTATTCCTAAAAAAATTGTGACATCTGAAGAAGAGAGTTGTTCACGCTCTGCAGCACTTCCCATAGTGCGTCCATTGTGATATTGTTTGGCTTCACCAGGTCCAATTTCTCCACAGAAACTGCTCCAGATATCTTCGGGGGGAAGAGCTCACTCTCCAATCCCCCAGTTGGTTTATTATCTGGAGTCAATGCTGCGCTAGGACCTCCTCGGATCGCGTGAAAATCCTAACCCACTTCGGGCGTTTCCACTGTCGACCTCCATAGCGAAGCGTTACTGTTTCCGGGTCTTGGAGAGGTCATGCCAACAGGGGGACTCAAAGTCACTCCCTGCTTTTCATGGCTTTAAAGATTAATGACCCAAAGTATACCAAAGTATCCAAATTGTAAATGAAAATCAAGAATTACAGCTCAAAAGCTGCAAGTGTACTACAATTCTACATGCACCCGATGTGACTACGACTTTCAGGCATCACCCAGCCTCCAGATGGTGGAGAAAAAAGGCCACAGTAATACCACCCAGCCAGCTAGTACTTTTCCAGCTATAAGGTGTGGGCCCGGTATACCATCATGTGGCCTAAAAAAAACTCCACAGTTTCTTATGCTTCAGTGTTCACCGACATGTCCAAGTAACTTGTGCATATATGCAGAACACAGAATGCAGATACTAAAAGTGGTGTAATTTCATACAATGTTCATTCCCATCACCAAACTGCCACTATACATCAGATACACAACTTTGGTGCGGCAGACCCTAGCACTTATCTGAAGATCAATCCAATGTCTCCAGTCCATCCAGCGCTGCGCTGCTCTAATCGCTCACCAAGTTGAATCCACAACTTGGATTCAATGGGTTCTATTGAGTCAACTTGGTGAGCAATTGGAGCAGCGCAGCTCTGGATGGACTGGAGACATTGGATTGATCTTCAGATAAGTGCTAGGGTCTACCGCACCGAAGTCTAGCATTATTCCTTAGTTTTCTGTGTAATAAGATCCAGGACCCTTATACACCATTTTTTTCAAATGGTCTAAACACCTGTCAAGTTTTCTGATTCTCAACACTTACATTGAGGTGCTATAAATTTCATATTTCATATTCACCTTTATTTGATTGACTATAAATAATAAAATATATCTACGTGATCCACATTGAAAGGAAAACAATTGATGGGGGAAACCAGGAGAAAGGATATACATGGATAAATAGGAAACTATCATCAATTAAATTAAGAAAATACAATGTAAAACAACACAATAAAAATAATAATACAAATAATAAGAGAGATTTGGGAGGGAAGGGAGAGCAAGGAAAAGCATGACAAGTGGGCTGCTTTTGTAAGGTTAGAATGACGACTATTACAATAGTGAGGAGTTAAGTCAAGTAGAGGAGAATGTTAATGTAAAATTATAAGGTTTAAATACAATCTCAGGACACCTAGTTTTACGTGCATCAAATGGCACAGGGCAAAAATAGGGTAAATGAAGTTAGGCACTTGGGGGTAATTCTATAAAGTACACGCTTACATTTACATGCTGTGTAAATCATTAGAATACTGACATATTTGTGTGAATGTGTGCACTTATGCTAAATGACAAAATTCCATCTAAACACTGTTCTATAAATATGAGCATATCGTATATAGAGTTTCATAAGAACATGACTACAGCCATACTAGGTCAGACCAATGGTCCATCTAGCCCAGTATCCTGCTTCCAACAGTGGCCAATTCAGGTCAAAAGTACCTGGCAGAAACCCAAATAGTAGCAGCATTCCATGCTACCAATCTCAGGTCAAAAAGTGGCTTCCCCATGTCTCTCAATATCAGACTATGGACTTTCCTCCAGGAACTTGTCCAAACCTTTTTTAAACCCAGATATGTTAACCACCATTACCACATCCTCTGGCAATGAGTTCTAGAGCTTAACTATTTGATGAGAGAAAAGATATTTCTTCCTTTTTGTTTTGAAAAGCATTTCCATGTAACTTCATCGAGTGTCCCCTAGTCTTTATTCTTTTTAAAAGAGTAAAAAATTGATTCACTTCTACTCATTCTACACCACTCAGAATTTTGTAAACCTCAATCAAATCTTCCCTCAGCCATCTTTTTTCCAAGTTTAAAAGCCCTAACCTCTTTAGCCATGTCAGGTTCTCAGGTTCAGAGCCCGCGGGGCCGGGCTCTGGAGCAAACGTGAGCCCTTGGGCTGCTGCCGAGGAGCGACAGCAGCAGGCAAAACCCACCAACCAACACTGGGCAAGCACACCGGCAGGGACTGCAGGCACTGCCCAGCGAACCGGAACACATGGACTGGAATCCCCTGGACTGGAGGACACAGGACTGGAACACTGGACTGCAATTCCCCGGACCGGAGGACACAGGACTGGAACACCGGACTGGAGCACACCGGACTGGTCCACACAGCTTCACCTGCACTTAGCTACTAAGCCCCCCAGGAGTTGAGCTCCTGGGTTTGAGTAGCCGGAAGGACTTACTGGATACCGGATGACACAGGGACCAGGACTGGAAACAGAAGTACTCCTAAACCTAAACTGATCTACGTGCTCCCAAGCCCTAAACCAGCAGGAGTGTTCCTAACAGTAAACTGACAAAAGGACTTCCTAAGCCCTGCTCAAGAAAGGGACTTCCTAAGCCCTAAACTAACAGAGCAGGGAACTAAACACAAAGCTAACACAGGTGCTACTAAGCACCAAGCTACAAGCAGAGCTCTACACTAACAAGCTAAACACAAAACTAACAAGCTACCTAAGCACTGCTCTAGCAAGCTAGATACAAAACTAACAAGGTGCTTCCAAAGCACTACTCTGGCAAGCAACCAGAAGAGCTCCTAGCACTAAAAGGGAAGACAGGGGAGCCACAAGGAAAAAGCAGGGAAGCTAACACATAAGCCAAAAGTGCTTCTAAAGCACCAAACACCAACAGCAAAGACTGCAATGCTCCCAATAGCACAAACACCAGAAGTACTTCTAACAGCAAACTCTGCAGTGTTCCTAACAACACCAAACCCGGAAGTACTTCTATCAGCAACAGAGCTTCCAAAGCCCTACACACAGCAATGCTTCCAGAACCAAGAGGGAAAAGCAGGAAAGCTAAACACACAGTCACCAGTGCACACTGCACTAACACTAACCTGGCCCTTAGCAAAAGCAAGCAGGGAAACTAGACACAAAGTCAGAAGTGCACACTGCACCACCCTACCTAAAGCAAACACCACCGTTGCAAAGGCTCTGAAGGAAACAACACCACTTCCTTATCAAGGCCCTCCCTGATGATGTCACACTCCCTAGACCTAGGCAAAAGCACACTGACCCAGAGAGCACACTGAAACCCATAGAGGCCCAACCCACACCAATGCAACACCGTGAAGCACTTGAAGCCAGTACACCCAAAGAGAGTTAGAGCTAACTCCGTCCACACACACAGCTGTAGTAAAGTGAAACAATTAGCCCCATGCTGCTGGAAGCTGCCAGCACAGAGAGACAGAGCCAGCTCAGAAAGGACAGACAAAAGAAACAGAAGCCAGCTAAGAAGCTGACCCCCAGGAAAGAGGTAAGTTTGAGAGGGGTTCAGACCCCAATCATAATAAGCCTTTCCTCATATGAGAGGAGTTCCATCCCCTTTATCATTTTAGTTGCTCTTCTATGACCCTTTTCTAATTATGCTGTATCTTTTTGAGATATGATGACCAGAACTGAATGCAATACTCAAGGTAAGGTCGCACCATGGGGTGATACAGATGCAATATATTATTTACCATCCCTTTCCTAATAATTCTTAGCATCTGTTGGCCACTGCCATATACTGGGCAGAAGATTTCAGCGTATTGTATACAACAGCACCTAGATCTTTTTCTTACGTGCTGACTCTCAAGGTGGACCCTAGCATCAGGTACCTATGATTCGGATTATTCTTCCCAATATGCATCACTTTGCATTTGTCTACATTAAATTTAATCTGCCATTTGGATGCCCAGTCTTCCAATTTCCTAAGGGCTTCCTGCATTTGTTCATAGTCTACATGTGTTTTAACAACCTTGAATAGTTTTGTGTCATCTGCAGGTTTAATCACCTCTCTTCTTCCAATTTCCGGATCATTTCTAAATATGTTAAATAGCACCAGTCCCCATATAGATCCCTGTGGCACTCCACTATTCACCCTCCTCCATTGAGTGAAATGGCCATTTAACCTTATTCTCTGTTTTCTGTCCAATAACCAATTTCTAATCTACAACAGAACATTGCCTCCTATCCCATGACTCTTTAATTTTCTCAGGAGTATCTCATGAGGAATTTTGTCAAAAGCTTTCTGAAAATCTAAAATACACTACATTAACCAGCTGACCTTTAATGATGTTATTTTTACAGGTAGTGCATACACATAGGAGCACTTTGGGTGTAGCAGATATATAACGATAAATTACAGGCATATTTCTGGCATTTAGGTACAAGCTCTTTGAATGAGGAAACTGCTTAAACCTAAATTTATTGTAATATATGGTAACATATATTAAATGTTTTTTTTTCTGGGGCTCTGGGGGGGCTGTTCCAGGGTTTTGGTGGATGCTGCTGGCTGGAAAAGGTTTAAAGTTTAGTTTGGGAATTGTTAATGGAGTTAGCTGAAGTAAGTGTGAGATGTTTCTTAAATATGGTTTTATTTTTCAAGAAATAAACCATGATTAGGTGGGGATTGTACTTTAAAATGTTCCTTACTGTTTTGGGTACAAGTCAGGTTAAAATTAACTTTGAAATTCTCTGTGTAGTAAGTTTTGCATTTACTTCTATGGGGGAGGGAGATTCCAAGCAGATAAGAAAAAAAAAACAGTCTTTAGCTGACAAGCTGATTGGTTGAGTGATGTCAGGTGTTCCTCTAGTGGGGGTGAGTTGCCAGGGAAACTGCTGAGTGAACTGAAGACTAGAGCAGGGAATGACTGGGAGAGAAAAAAACCGTTTGTTGAGTGTGTGAAATGTAAGAAATAAAAGTATATTTTCTGAGTTTAAAGTGAAATAAGTGACATTGAAAAAGGGTATTTTGATATTGAAAGTGAGCTGAGGTGAGTGTGAAGTGTGTTTCAGAGATAGAACTGGGTTCCAAGAGATAAAAAGTGGGTTACAATTGAGAGTCTGTATGCTAAGGTATTAAGTGGACAAATGGCTGCCTACTGTTTTTAGAATAGGGAAAACAGTTGAGACTCATGTTGAGAGAGACTGGTAGAAGTGGGAGAGACTGTGATTTCTGCTGGTAGTTATTCTAAGTGAGAAAAACTATAAGGGTGTCAGGGAAAGAAATGTGCTAGAATTTAAAGGGGGATTTAAGGGTAAATTGAAAGTGAATCTGTTATTTGGAGAAAGAAACTTTTAGGCTGTGTCTGTGGAAAAGGTGAGTTGTTTGTGAGAGTTCTGAGTTCAGTGCAAGGTTTGGAATCTGACTTCAGAATAAAGAAAATCCAGCACTGCCTTTGTATGAGTGTGCTGTATTCTCAAGATAGATCTGATAGCTGTGCAGGGAAATGTTATGTTTTTATGGGAAGTCTGTGAGATGGAATGTTGAATCACCATTTGAATATGGAATGGGTTACTGTGTGAGATCCCTGAATGCAGTGCAAAAGTCGTCTTCTGCAACAGTTTAGACTAGGGAAACAACAGTGAGAAATAGGTTTTGTAGTGAGAAAACCTTTAACTTATTTTATTTTAATTAGAGAGTGTGGCCACAGTATTGAGAACTGATTAATTGTCACCAGAGTAGAGTCCGTTCCTGATCCAGCTCAGGCAGTTCTAAGGTTTTGCTTCCCGAATTATTTTCTTTATAAGTGAGGTTTAGGGAGAAGAGATTGGTGAATTATCCCCTGAAGTGTTCCGGCTGAGCTCCAATGCAAGAAAGACCTCACCTAAATAAATTCAACCACAGCTAAGTGACATTTGCAAAGGGTGTTGAAGGACATATACGTTTTTTTTGGTTTACAACATTTCAAGGGAAAACTAAAGAACAGAACCACATCAAATATAAAAAAAAAAAATCCATGTTTTCCTGACCTGCTTAAGTGTTCTGGGTTCAAGTGGGATCCCTGCACAAACATCCAGAATCCCATAAAGACTCAAATTCTCACATCAATAGCAAGGAAAGAATATAGAAACAAATATCTGATTTTGATAAAAGACAATTTAAATATTTATCTGAAAAGGTTCTTTTCTGCCTTTATATGTGATTTTGTTGAAAGAAACAGAAAAAGTTAAGGGTATACATGTAAAACTACATTTGAATGTTGAATATGTTATTGCAGTTCTATTAAGCCACACACTAATTGTGAATTTGACTTTATTTGAATGAAAATTTGTTTGCATTTGTATTCAATAAAAAAAAAGATAATTTGCAAATCTGAAGGTGCGGTTCTTCCAGTTGAGGAACAAATCCTAAATTTAGCTTCTTTTCCTCCTTTATTCTTTGAGAGTAAAGGACGAGGTTAGTTTATTTGTTCCACTCCCTCGGCTGTGAGTATGTGTTCCCTGGATATTCGCCACGACTACAAACATCAGGTATCTGGGAGCACATCACTACAGTCCAGCCAAGAGGGGTGGTAACATTATGGTCATGTATTTTTGCTGTTATCTTAGTATTCTATAAAGGAAAGTAGGCACCTTTGTTCTTTTATAGAATAGATTCCTGACAGGCACCCTCTAGATGCTTATTTATAAACACTCAGTTCTTTAACTAACTCCTCAGTGCTGACTGGGAACTTCATTTTGGAATCTTATGTTAAACAAATCTATATTGATCTTAATCATATGTCCTAAAGTTAGGTACCTATGCTTTGAAACTATTTTATACACCTAAACACTGAATATGGGCTCCTAACTTCAGCATCTATTTTATGAGTCTCTAGGTGCTGAACCTTCTTTTAAAATCAGACTCCTAGTCACAAAAGTGCAGCTGCACATCTCATGCAGGATTTCGTCTGGGTTAAAAGCCTAATCTGTCATATCCACCCACTTATGTACAGTTCTAAATTCTCTCCCAACTTTACTCTTAGATAACTGATTTGTATCTGTGTAATTTTCTGTTGCCTGGTATTAGGTATATTCATTTAGTCTAATTCCCATCTTTTCAAAAGAAAGTATACTTAGTAACGCCCACACAAGTCATTAATTAGTGGAGTAGACATTAAATATAATAGCATTTTCTCACTAAGATACTTTTGTTAATAATGTCTTCCTCTCTAAAATTTCTTTCACATAAGTTTTACATCCTATTAAATAAGCAAAATAAACTTCTGACTGTATGCAGCAATATGACTATGAATCAATTCTTTTGATTAACTCAGAAGAAAATGCCTTTTTTATGTTCATTAATCTTTAAATGAAAATCAAGAATTACAGCTCAAAAGCTGCAAGTGTACTACAATTCTACATGCACCCGATGTGACTATGACTTTCAGGCATCACCCAGCCTCCAGATGGTGGAGAAAAAAGGCCTCAGTAATACCACCCAGCCAGCTAGTACATTTCCAGCTATAAGGCGTGGGCCCGGTATACCATCATGTGGCCTAAAAAAAAACAGTTTCTTATGCTTGAGTGTTCACCAACAAGTTCAAGTGACTAAATTTTTACCATAAAAGTAACAATTATAATCTGGTTACTCTTATACCCAGTGGATCATCTGTATATTATGATCAGTCACACTCTATGCTCTGTCATGACAGGGAGAACTTAGATGAATCTCAGGAGGGAATTAGAGCCCTGCGAGGCAGAGAAATCCTGGGCTGGCAATCCCATGGAGGGGAGAAGATTTCCAAGCCACATAAAGTTTGAGCTTATAGGGAAGAAACCAAATAATGGAGCTAGGAATCCACTTTCTTGAAGTTGTCTATCTGAACAAAGTAGACTGAGGAAGCAACTTGTAACATAATAACATAGTAGATGATGGCAGATAAAGACCTATACAGTCCATCCAGTCTGCCCAACAGGATAAACTCATTGCATAAGATATAATTTGATACTACATATGCATAGTTGATATCAATTTGCCCTTGCCTTTTTCAGGGCACAGACCATAGAGGTCTGTCCAGCACTAGTCTTATTCTCCAAAAAATGATTGTCACCAAAGCCCACTCCAGCCCTTCCAAATCTCTCCAGCCATAATTAGGGAATAGATGATAGAAGTCTGCCTAGCACTGACCTTGTTCTCCATTTGTTCTCCAACTACTGAAGCCGAATCTGTCCAGCCATGATTAGGGCACAGACCATAGAAGTCTAGCCAGCACTGGCTTTGCTTCTTAATTAATGGTATTTCCATCTAGTCACTTCTAAGCTTGTTTGGTTCCATCTCTTTCATACAGGATTCCTTTGTGTTTATCCCAAGCATTTTTTAATTATGTTACTATTTTCATCTTCATCATCTTCCACGAGAGAGCTTTCCAAGCATCAGCCACCTTTTCTGTGAAAAAGTACTTCCTGACATTAATCTTGAGTCTGCCCCCCTGCAATCTAAATTAATGTCCTTTAGTTCTACCAATTCCCTCCTCTGGAAAAGATTGCTTGTATATTAATGCCGTTCAAATATTTGAATGTCTGTATCATATCAGTGCTGCCTCTCCCTTCCTCCAGGGAATACAGGATGCTGGGCTTGATGTACCTTTGGTCGGTCCCAGTATGGCAATACTTATGTACTTAGATCATCAAGTCTCTCCTCATACGTCTTCTGGTGCAAACCCCATACCATTTTCATTGCTTTATTTCTGAACTGCTTTAAGTCTTTTTACATCCATAGCAAGATGCGACCTCCTGAACTGAAAACAATTCTCCAAGTGGAGCCTCACCAACAACTTGTACAAAGCATCCGTACCTCCTTTTTTCTGCTGATACCCCTCTCTATGCAGCCTAGCATCCTTCTGGCTGTGGCCACCGCCTTGTCACATTTTTTCATCACCTGGTGGTTCTCAGACACAATAACCCCAAGTCCTTCTCCTGAGCTGTGCATATCAATCTCTCTCCACCTATCTGGTATATCTCCTTCGGATTTCTGTACCCCAGTGCACCATTGCACTTCTTCGCATGTTGTGGGGCATGTTGCTGCTGGGACTGTTGATTTCTGGACTTGAATACTGGGTTTTACTATGCATATCCCTCACTTGTTCTTTCATGCAATCCTCTACGTCATGATAGGATGTTGGCAATTGTGGAACTAGCATATGTAATTGTAATCAGCCTTGCTCACGCTCAGTTAACAGTGTTAGGCTGGAAGTCTGATGGTATTAGTCGTGGCCAACTCCCAGCTTTCACACCACTGAGCGTCAGAAAGCTGCACAGGTCACTAACCCCGCCCTTTACTTCCTAGAATTAAAGGGGGAAAAAAACTAAAAATTGGATTACTCCTGATTCTGAGGCAAACCAGACTAGTTTGTAAGATGTAATAATTTGATATTTATTCAATAACATCAACAGTTTCAGTGCATGAAAATGGTAAACAGTTTTGTAATAATTGAACTATAATTTCTATTATCAGTTTCCTTAGTTGAATCAATACATTTACACAACATTAACCTTTTAACTTTTCCTTTCTTTACAGGTTTCTCAACTTTACCATTGCAGACAAGAACAAATCAGATAAGTACTATAACATTCACCCTACCCCTTTTTAGAATTTGAAAATGTATATGTTTAAGAAAAACCCCTATAATCAGTGACCCACCCCTTTTTAGAATTTGATTCTTTGTTATTCTTTTCTTTACAGGTGTCAAGGATCTTCACTCCCGGGAGACTTAAGGTAAGTAATAACTTTTGTCTATTTCTGTTATCTGTATTCTTTAACTCTCTTTGTTATTCAATTGTACTTAGCTGTCGCCAAACTTGTACACAGGATCTTTCTTGCGGTGGGGCCCAACTTCGGATATCCACTCTTTCCTCTGTGACGTCTGTGTGCTACACCTCTCTCTTAATAAATAAAATGGGAGTAAAACCCTACCTTCTTATTTTAAATCTTTTAGAATATTCTATTTCTGGGAATTTATAATAGTAAACTGGGCACACTAGCTAAAATTAAACAAAAATTAACTTAAACCCTCTTCTATGTCAATTCTAGGCTTTCTTTTATATATGCCCTAGGCTACACAGAGTGTCTGATCACTTGCAGCAGAGCAGTGCAGCTCAACATTCCATGCCAACCTTACTTCCCAACATTCCGCTCCTTCACCTTCCCTGCACTCATACAGCCTTTCAAGATTCTTTCCTTTACCCTCACCTAAAACCCCAAAACCCAACCTAACAAATACTTAACTCAACCACTTAACCTCTCCCCCTCACCTTATCTAACCTAACTTTCACTCTCAATCACCTTTTACTCACCCAGGACATTCAAACTCAAAATAACCTTAATAGAACACTTAACACTCTAAATTTTAATCACACATACATACTTCCTAACTACCCTTAATAATTCTATTACCCTAAAATTATTTATTCTCCTCTTTTCATCCAAAATCACTTTTCCACACTCACAACACCACAGCGCTTCCTCACTCTCCGAAGGTCAAAACCACTCTGACCAACTGTCAACCAAGCCGTTTCCTAGGAAACGGACCCTTCAGCTTGGGGTTCCAAACCCTAGCAGCCAATCCTAAGTCCTGCTCAACATTCCGCAGCTGCCTGCTGACAAACGGAATGCTGAGCAGCACAACTAAATCTCCATTTTAAATAAGAAATCCCCATAGAAATCTATGGGAAATTCCTAAATTATTTAAAAATGACAATAAATTGATGTTAAATCACCCCAAATTTACTATGCCCACTAAACTTCCCATTCCCTACTAAACCGTATTTTTAGAATTTAAATATACCACAATTTAACGTCTGCCCGCCATTATTTCACCTAAATCCCTTCCAAAAATCCCAAACTCATTAAAAACCATTCCAAAACTTCAATAAATACTTCCTTAACCTGCCCCATCGAATTTATCAATTTAACCCTTTCCTAACCCTGTTAAACCCACGCTCGCCCAAAACCCCTATTTAAAAATTAAAAACTGAAAAACTAAATCACCACAAAAATCCTAAAAAATTCCCAGAACCCAAATCTGAAAACTAAATTTAAATAACTTGAAACCCCGAATTTTTAAAAATAAAAAACGCTATTTATGCAAATTTAAAATCAACCGATTAACATTTTTGGTCAAGTGACCCCTTACCTGATCCGGGATTTTCTCCTCACTCGATGGCTTCCCTTGGTTCTGGTCCCGGACGTCCCTACGCGAAAACGGAGCCAAAACAAAAAAAGCTCCGAAGTCGACCCAAAATTTAGGCCCCGGCTTCGGCCTAATCGCTAAAACGCGCATCGCCGATTCGTGCATGAGGCACGCTGCCTCATGCACGCTCACGCACGACTCCCACGAATCGCCGGCCATCTTCTTTCCTCTTCCTCCCGCCCGAATCGCCGTGGCGCCGCCTCCTTGCTGCTCCTGCAGCACTGCCTCCCATCACGAGCGGCCCAGCAGGGCCCGAAGATACCGGGAATGCCCGGTTCGTGCCCACATGTCCGGGGACGTGCCCAATCGTCCCTGGACCCATAAAACAGACGCGCTGCCTCCCGCAGTGCCTCCTGGCCCCAACTCAGGCCCAACAACAACCCTGGCGCTGCTTTGGCCCCGAAACTTCCCGGGGAAAAAAAAACCAAAATCGCCACCTCCAGCAGCGCTCCCGCAGACACCCTGACCCCCACCAGCCACCTAAACCACGCCCCGGCCCCAACAAGACCCCGGAGCTCTCACAACGGAGCTCAGGTAAGTAGTTTTTTTTCTTTTAATTCCTAACCCCCGTTACATTATGCCAGATACCGGTTTTGGGAATGGACCTGACCTGAGATAGTAAATAGAACCAAGAATATTATAGTGCCTCTTTATCTCTCCATGGTGCAACCTCACTTTGAGTACTGCATTCAATTCTGGTCACCGTATCTCAAAAAAAGATATAGTGGAATTAGAAAAGGCACAAAGAAGAAGTTAGGCCTCTTCAGCTTGGAAAATCCTGAGTGGTGCAGAATGGATAAAAGTGAATTGATTTTTCACCCTTTCAAAAACTACAAAGACCAGGGGACACTCAATGAAATTACATGGAAATACATTTAAAACAGAAATATTTTTTCACTCATTAGTTAAGCTCATTGCCACAGGATGTGGTAACATCAATTAGCACATTTGGGTTTAAAAAAGGGTTTTGAAAAGTTTCTGGAGGAAAATTCTACAGCCTGCTAGTGAGATAGACATGAAGGAAGTCACTGCTTACCCTGGGATCGGTAGCATGGAATGTTGCTACTAATTGAGTTTTTACCAGTTACTTGTAATCTGGATTGACCACTGTTGGAAACAGGATGATGGACCATTGGTTATGTTCTTTTATTCTTAAATTTTAAATGCCAGAACTTTGACCATTCTTTTAATTTTTAGAGATTTTTTAAATGGTTTCTATTCCCTCTGGGGTCATCCACTCTATTGGCTATCTTTGTGTCATCCACATACAGACAAACTTTTCCTTCTAACCCTTCAGCAATGTCTATCACAAATATATTAAGCAGAATCGTCCCCAGTCACAACTTACCGCACCACCGTGTTGCAGCAGAATGAAGGGAGAGCTGGGGTAAGGCTGGCAGGAAAATGTCCAGCCATCAACCTGGCATGCCAGAGCTCCAGTGCATGCACAGCCATTGGTGCATGCATGGTGTTACAGTACATTCTCGCTATTCGTCATGGTATGGTTCATAAAAAAAAAACATTGCAAACCTAAAAAAAACAAACCAAAAAACATTACGAACCACAAATTTGCAAACACAGAAACAATATCCAAATGGGAAAATAGGAGTTAGGTCTCAGCTATACCAATGATTCCACAAAACCATGGAAAGCGAATAATTATTCCTATGGGAAATACAGGGTTAGGTTCCTGCATGGAACAGCATTTAACAAAAACCTGTACTAGAACTATTTTTTTTAACTGTGCTTGCTGAGTGTTAGTGACTTGTCAGTTTAAGTGAAACTTTTCTTAGATGATAGTGATTGTTAGAGAATGCTTGCCTAAGTGATGGTCACAGGAAATGAATCTTGAAAAGTAGAAATTGGAAGTTTGACATGTGACTTCTATTTTCAGCTGGGCAGATGCTAGTGAGACTTAAAAGGAAATATCCATGAATTTATTAAATAACTGCAGGGTCAGAGAACTTTGTACAGAGAAAACTGTGAGTAAAAGTCTGCATGCAAGACAGTTACAGTAGCCAAGTAGAGTTATATAATCGGGTTGGGCAATCAGGGTAACTCAATTATCTGTTTGGTTTTTGGGGAAAGTTAGCACATAGTTAGAAATGTAATAATGAGGACATACTAAAAGCTCACACACACATTAGGGAGATAGATTCTGTTTATGATTTAAGTTAGGATAGTAGGTACACTCTCTGATGAGTACAAAGACTTACTTGGTGAGCTCCTGAGAGACCGCAGTTGCTGGAAGCCACATAGGAAAGGTATCCAATGCAAGAGGAAGAAGAGACAGAATTCAGAAAGCTAAGTGACTGAAATTTCTGAAAAGTGTGCACACGAAGAAATAAACATGGATAGAGGGACAAAGGCAACACAGGCAAAGAGAAAGAAAGATAGATAAGAGATGAAGAAAGAAAGAATAAAGGGTACTTACCTGATTTGAAATCCTTAACATTGTTCAAGTGGTAGAATCTGGAAAAAATATGTGCAACATACTCACATGTTCTATCTAGCTGCTCAGCAAACACAGTTAAAAAAAAAATAGTTCTAGTACAGGTTTTTATTAAATGCTGTTCCATGCAGGAACCTAACCCTGCATTTCCCAAAGGAATAATTATTCACTTTCCATGGTTTTGTGTAATTATTGGTATAGCTGAGACCTAACTCCTATTTTCCCATTTGGATATTGTTTCAGTGTTTGCAAATTTGTGGTTTGTAATGTTTTTTGGTTTGTTTTTTTTAGGTTTGCAATGTTTTTTTATGAACCATACCATGACGAATAGCGAGAATGTACTGTAACACCACGCATGTACCAATGGTTTTGCATGCACTGGAGCTCTGGCATGCCACGTTGATGGCTGGACATTTTTCTGCCAGCCTTACCCCAGCTCTCCCTTCATTCTGCTGCAACGCGGTGGTGTGGTAAGTTGTGACTGCTGCGATTGGATGCCCTACAGCTTCCAGACTTTCTCCTAGACCCAGAACAGATCCCAACCATGCCACCATATCCAGACTGGCCCAAAACAAACCAGGGGACATCCCAGAACATGTCCAGCACTGGCTCACTCCCCGGAGGCCTTCAACTCCCAGCAAGGTACTCTGATTTTTTCTACCATGGGTTACATATAGAAAGTAGGAATGGAAAGTAGTGAGAGAGAGAAAAACTAAGAAGCCATGCTGTGGCACTAAAAATTTCTCATTGTCTTGGATCACAGTCTTGTAAGATGTTATTTTTAAAAAACAGTACTTACTATTGGGAGTATATTGCAATGTTGTTGTTAGCTGATGAAGACCGCAGTGCTTTCTTAGGGATTCTTTTACTAAGGTGTGCTGAAAAATGCGCTGCGCTAGTGTAGGCGCTTGTTTTGGGTGTGTGCAGATCCATTTTTCTGCGTACATATAAAAAAGGCCATTAAAAAAGTTTTGCTGAAAAGGAACGTGTGGCAAAATAAAAATTGACGTGCATCCATTTTGGGTCTAAGACCTTACCGTCAACCACTGACTTAGCGGTAAGGTCTCATGCGGTAACCATGCAGTAATCATCTACGCGCGTAGAATGATGATTACCGCCCAGTTTCCACCAAACGCAGGAAAATAAAAATTATTTTCCTGTGCGCGTAGCGGACGCATGTAAAAAACAAAATTACCACCTGGGCCTTGCGGTACCCGGGCGGTAACTCCAAATTGACATGCATTGGGCACGCATAGGTGCTTACGTGGCTTAGTAAAAGGGCCTCTTAGTTATCCTTTCTGCATGACCCGCTATAGAATACTGTGTGTTATGCTTTTAGTATTGCTTGATAAGTTCTTTCACTGTTTTATATTTGTACACACTCTATATACTGATTTCCATACACTATGCATGTTGTTTATTGATGTTTTTATTATTTATTTATTTATTTATTTATTTATTTATTTATTTATCATTTAAGCATGACTATTTATTTAATATTTTGTAGTGACATCCTTGAAGTAGCCCAGTAGCTGGAAAAACTTGAACCATGTTCGGTACATGGGCACTTTTACTTCTAATGAATATTGATGTTTTGAAGTGCTGTTTGTATCTGCTCTTGTTTTCCACTTGTTAAAAGTTATTACACATGTTAAAATGTTTTGTTATAATTCTCAGACATCGAGATAAGACACTTCAGAATTTTAAAACTCAGAGGAAGAGGCAGTAGTGTTTTACAATCAGTAGCATTGTTTGTCTTAAAGTTACCATGTAAATGTATTTTAAAATATATGCAACCCTGGTTCTGCTTACACAGGCCTAGATGCTGGCTATGCTATTTGGGTTAGGCACTCAGACCAGGATTTACAAAAGGTGTTATGTCTGATCAGAAGCGTAACCAGGTTTGGACATCAGGGGGAGCAGACTGTGTAAAAAATAGGTGCCAACGCAAGTAGGTTTTTAAAACCTAATAGGTGCCATTTTCACCAGAAGACCATTTGGGGGAACAGTTGCTCCCTTTGCACCCCCTAGCTATGTCTCTGTGTCTGATGAGCTAGGCATAGGCCAGGGCCGGGCTAAATCTGGGTAGGCTGGTGGGGTTAACCCAGTGGTGTACCGAGGGCGGGGTAATTGGGGCGGTTCACCCCGGGTGCATGCTGCAGGGAGGTGTGCAGGGAGCAGCCACGTGGCTGTCAGCTCCGCTGGTTCCCTGCTCCCTCTGCTGTTACTTCCTGTTCCAAGGCAGAGGGAGCAGGGAACCAGTGGAGCTGACAGCCGTGCAGTTGCTCCCAGCACCCCAGCAGGTAAGAAGAATGCACCCGGGTGGGGGACTTAGAAATGATGCACTGGGGGGGGGGGGGGGGGGGGAGGCGGTGGTGCACTGGGGGAGGACGCTGCATCCGGGGGGGGGGGGGGACGACAAATGACACTGCACCCGGGTAGGGTGCACAGTGGCGATCCACCCCGGGTGGCAGCCGACCAAGGAATTCTACTGGGTTAACCACCACCTGTTCAGCTTCTAAAAATAGTCCTGCAACAAATTCCACACACACACTGTGATCTCTTAAAAATTTGAAACTTGATTAACAGAAAATTTAAAAGAAAAACAGATAACAGATCTTGTCAACAGTCACAAAACACAGTAAGCATAGCAACCCAGTAGGGCTCAGTCTTTAGTCCTTTCATTTCCCGCCAATGGTCATGTTGCGCCTTGAGAGTCTGCTGCAGTCTGCCTTAACACTCTCTAGAGAGATGTCCCACTGACGTCCCTGTCCGTCCTCCCCCCCCCCCCCCCCCAAGGGGTGGCTCCCTTCACCCACCTCTGGGCCAAACAGGTTCTTCCCTGTTTTACACATGAGGAGTTCCCTCTTCCTCACCTGAGTCTCCTCACTTCAGTCTCTGATCCTAAGCAGTTTTTTTTAATCAACACAGTTAACAGCATTTATAGCCACTAAGGAGGTTATGGAGGAGGGGGGGGGGGGGGGGGGGCAACAGGGCTTCATCTCCCTTGCCTACAGATTAAGGTACTTTTGTAGTTAAGTTTCCTTCCCCTTCAAAGCTCATTTTCAGCTGCTGTTTCTGATTTGAGTTATGCTTTTCTGATATGTTTGAACTTGGTGACCCCACATTTGTGAACTATAGATTGGTAATACATTGCCTATTATGGAAATAGTAATATAATCTATTTTCTTTATAGCAATTGTTAAGTGCTGTACAAGTGTTTAATTGGTTGTAATACATAAATCTTATAAATTAAAATAAATTTGTTAAAATTAATGCGAAACAAAAAAGTAAAAATTGAGAAAATGTGCCATAATTCTGAAAACTGTACCTATATTTTATTACCTGTGCATATCCCTAAACATCAGTTTTAATGTTATACAGTTCTGGCATTCTGTTCCTATATCAGTGGTTCTCAAGCCT